>NW_025782974.1:0-27846 GCF_021130785.1 Homalodisca vitripennis | reverse complement strand
AAATTTTAAATCTTTAACTTTATGAATATATTTCAAACGTAAGTATCTCGAGGTTTATCTGTAATTATGGCTAAAACACAAAAAGTGGGCTATTCATACATTTATGCATATTTTCCGATTGATTTTTTTTAAATAACTTTATATTATTTTTTTTATTGTATTTTGACCACTGGTTTAAGAGTGAGTTTGCTCAACTATATTGTATACTATTTTGCAAGTAACCAACCGTATATGAGGAAAAACATTATGATAATTATTATTAAAAATATATATTTCTGGTAGATTGGACAGTATCCAGTATAAGGCAGTATAAGTCTGTATAAGTATAAAGTATACTTTGGCCGTTGCTGGGACAGAGCACCCGAGACCGGTTCTGGGACAAACCGTGTGAGACCGAATCTGGGACAGAATTTTAGAGAGCGACTAAATAGTGTGAGTACGGGTGGTCAGAACCGCGCCGCGCGAATCACCAACGCATGTCATCGCTGTCCCGCCACCGCAATTTTTAGAGAGCGACTAAGAGTGTGAGTACGGGTAGTCAGAACCGCGCCGCGCGAATCACCACGCATGTCATCGCTGTCCCGCCCACCGCCACCACGCGTTGTTACTGTAAGTGTAACAAGCAATCGGCACGCGCCTCGTCAGCAGCACCGCCAACCGCGCGACTGCTGAAACCGTCACCCGCCAAGCAATCGGCACGCGCCCTCGTCATCACCGCGCCGCGAGACTGCTGAAACCGTCACCACCACCGCGCCGTGTGAGACACCGCGTCTTGTTTCTATAAGTATACAAAACAATCGTTTACGCGCCTCGTCACTGTCCAGTCACCGCCGCCGCGCCGCGCGAGAACATCGCACCTTATAAAATTACTAGTTTGGTATACTGTAAGTGAATTGTAGTTAGTATTCAGGAATTAATGAAGCAGAAAAGTCGGAAAGAAATCCTGCTTCGAGCATTAAGAGGTTCATAAACCTGTGGTTAAGCGATTCCCTAAGAGAAAAATTGTAACTTTGGGGTATTGATGATTTGTGGGCTGCAGACCTTGTTGTAATGATTAGGTTTTCAAAGGAAAATGAATGGATTCAGATACATACTTAATGTAATTGATACGTTTTCAAAATATGCGTGGTCAGAACCATTTAAAAACTAAAAGCTCACAAGAGGTTACTAAATCGTTTTAGTAAAAATATAAGAAGAGCGAAATTGGTTGGTCACAAACCCCCGAAACCTTCTTCACACGGATAAAGGACGAGAATTTGTTAATAAGGAATTTAGAGAGTTTTTACACAAAAATCAAAATAAAGTTATACCATACTGAAAATGAGGAAAAAAGTGCCATTATAGAGCGTTTCCATAGAACTCTCAATGAAAAAATGAAAGTGCACTTTGAAATTCAAAACTCTTTTAGAATGGGTGTCACATTTACAGAAGCTTCTACGTCAATATAACAGTAAAATTTCATAGCACTATAAAGATGAGCCCATCAGAAGTGAATTCAAGCAATGAACAAACTTTAAGAAACATGTACGCAAAACACTGGACGATGTCTAGTATTCAGACCCAGACTTTCGGTTGGAGACCCGCGTAAGAATTACTATAAAGAAAGATGTATTTGGAAATAAATACCGCAGAAATTGGACAAGAGAAATTTTTCAGATTGTGGCTGTCAACAAAACTTGCCCCGTTACCTACAAAATCGCAGACCAGTCTGGTGAGGAAATAATAGGAATCGTTTTATGAAAAAGAGTTACAAAAAACTATGTTCTAGTTCAGAGTCAAATGGTATTAATAATGCTCTCATCCTTCCTTCCACTCATCCCACACACCCCACCCTCTTCCTACTCCCTCTTCCTATTCTCATCCATCCATACCTCATCCTTTTCATCGTCAATCGCCCATACAGTAAGAGAGTAGCCAGCTCTATAATAATGGCGTTTTCCTCCTGCTAGCAAGCAAACAGCATTTCTCAATGCTACGGTATGGTCTTCGAAGATCATCAGTCAAGAAATGTCCGAATTTGTGGAGAAGAGGTTACTGCAAATCTAACCTATCCCGCCACCAAGAAAACAAAGAAGTGCATCCATACTCATCCTTTTCCATCGTCAATCGCCCATACAGTAAAGAGAGTAGCCAGCTCTTTAAATAATTAAAATGGCGTTTTTTCCTCCTGCCTAGCAAGCAAAACAGCATTTCTCAATGCTACGGATGGTCTTCGAAGATCATCAGTCAAGAAATGTTCCGAATTGTGGAGAAGAGTGTTACTGCATCTAACCATATCCCGCCACCAAGAAAACAAAGAAGTGCATCCAGACCTCATCCCTTTTCCATCGTCAATCGCCCATACAGTAAGAGAGTAGCCAGCTCTATAATAATGGCGTCTTCTCCTGCTAGCAAGGCAAACAGCATTTCTCAATGCTACGGAGGATGGTCTTGCGAAGATCATCAATGAAGAAAATGTCCGAATTGTGGAGAAGAGGTTACTGCATCTTAACCTATCACCGCCACCAAAAGAAACAAAGATGTGCATCCATACCTCATCCTTTTCCATCGTCAATCGCCCATACAGTAAGAGAGTAGCCAGCTCTATAATAATGGCGTCTTCTCCTGCTAGCAAGCAAACAGCATTTCTCAATGCTATACGGATGGTCTTCGAAGATCATCAATGAAAGAAATGTCCGAATTGTGGAGCTGAGGTTACTGCATCTAACCTATCCCGCCACCAAAAAAACAAAGAAGTGTATGTCAGCGTCAAATCCACCAGCTTATGCTTCTTCCAACGGATTTTCAATGAAAAACCTCCTTCGATGAAACAAGTATGTTCAAGGTGTGGTGTGCTGAAGTCAGGAACTCCTCCATCCATTCCCGCCAGAAAAAAAACAAAGAAATGCATGTCCAAGTTAGACAGGACAAACTCCCGGATTTTGATATGTCTATGTTGGAAAAACTACGCTGATGCTGTGAGTGACAATCAATTCCAGAACGTGATTGCTGATTTTGAATATGTCTATGTTGCCAGAGTTCCTATTCAAATCTCAGACCTGAAGAACAAGACGCGATTGCTGATTTTGATTTGTCTCTATGTTAGACACTCCAGATTTCTATTCCAAAATTAGAGCTATAATTGGTCCATCTACAGCCGACGCTCCAAAGTTGTTTTGAACCACCATTAAAAAGGATACACCCCGATTCATCGAAAATTATATCAATACTTGGTCCACCAACCCACCATTTGAAGTTCCGGATACGTCAAGACTATTCACTGCATATACCATACAGTCCTGATATACCATTCACCACTACATATCCCAGAGAAGTCCAAACATACAACGTGCTTAGTCCGACCGATGTACGTGCTCAAATAAAAACCCCAGAAGAAACCATGTCCAAAATGTAGTAAGGAAATAACGGTTTCCAACATGGCTCGGCACCAAAAATCTAAGAAATGTGCCAGCAACCAGCATGGTATGACATATAACGAACGTCTGAAAAAGAATGGAAATCAAACCAGCTCCTAAAAGTAAAATGTGTTGGATTTTGTGAAACACCAATAGAGTCATCCAACTGGAACCGTCACATAACAATCGAAACGCCATAATCCCGTTTGTCAGCACTTCATGAAGGTCCTCGATACAGGAGTGAAATATTACCCATTACGAGACTGACACCAAGACTGGCCGGCACCCACTCCAGACATCAACATGTTGGTAAAGAAATACCCAAAACGACCAAGGGAAATCAAACAAGTACCGAAGTCAATACAAACGATATAGCTCTTGAAAAGCGATGATTCCGAAAAAAAAAAACCGACTAGGGACCACAAAAGATTCCTACAGGTGTGAAAAAGATTTTTTTTATTAGTGAAGACAAATTACCGACTAGTACAATTAATAGTGAGAATTCGATTAGCCCTACCATGGAAGAGAGAGACAGCTTCTGTCTGAAACAGAATCGCCTTCAACACCTCATCTGGTTCCGGTACGTACTCCAGAGGAGTCACAGACAATACTTGATGAAATATCAGAAGTTACCAGTCAGCATTCACGGGAAGATTGAAAACGTATGTGATTATGAACAAACGTGGGATCAAAGATCCAAAAATGTTTCTTGAGATATGCAAAACCACTCGTTGTTGAAAAAAACTTCAGGAAGCTGTAACAGAAAAAAAATCTTTCCTTAAGGTAAACATTGGTTTTTAGTATCATGCTGAATTCAAGAAAATATATAAACGATGTGGAGGTGACTCAAGTCATGAACTTTAAAACGAAAAATGAAATTCTTTAACTCGACAACGTCTCTGTCTGACTATTATAACTCAGCAAAAACTTAAGATGTTGGTTGAGAAGATGGAGGAGTTTGAGGCAAACGGTTCTCAATGGTCACTAAAAAGTGTGAAAGACTTGGAGATCAGAGTCAAACCGATACGTTCCTTTTCACGGATCCAGCTATGTGGTTCTACCAAAACAGATTCAATCCAAAAAGGCTGTTATTAATGTAAAAAACGAAGATCAGAAATGTTTTATGTTGGTCTATTTCTGGCAGCTTTACACCCGGTTAAGGTTCAATCCAGAAAGAATCAGCAATTACGAACCTTTCAAACGAGAGCTGCTTCATGCACTAGCAACTTGCGAATGCCCCATGAAACTTGATGATATAGCAAAGTTTGAAAGACGTAGTGGAAATTTCTGTTAATGTCTATGCTTATGATGACAAGTTCGATATATTCCCGCTGAGAATAACTGATAAACGAGATGGAAAAAACATGTTAATCTACTGTTTATCAGAGAAAAAACAAACACTCACTACTGTTGGATCAAAGATATGTCCCCGTTTGGTTAGTTCACAGATCTCACGAAATGGACAATAAGATGTGGATATGCAATAAGGTGTTTGCAACACTTTACGAGAGAGGATTTACTCATCAAGCATAGAGAAGACTGTAACACACACGCACGATGCTGTGAAATTGGAACTACCAGAGCCAGGAACTGTAATTAGATTTTAAAGATTTCAATTGCTCAATGAGTAGTGCCCTTTGTGTGTATTACGCAGACTTTGAATGCTGTCTAGCACCTATTTCAACATGTCAAACCGTGTAAAGTGGATTGTAATGGTAATCATCAATCGTTCACTATTAAATATCAGAAACATAATGCCATTTCATTCTGTTATGTATGGGGTGTCAGAGAACGGCTTTTCCAAACCACCGATTAAATACTTTGGAGACGATGCTGCAACATGTATTTGTAAAATCATTGATTGAGGAGTCGAATAATGGATTAATGAACTTTACAAGAGTGAAGCAATAGTCCCCATGCAATTGGATGACAAAAGAGCAACAGGAAATGTTTGTTGAATCTACTACTACATGTCATATCTGTGGAAATTATCTTGGTGATGATCGTGTTAGAGACCATAACCATTTGACGGGTTTTGTTTAGAGGAGCAAGCTCACAACAAGTGTAACATCAATTTCAAAAAACCTAGGTTCATTCCTGTTTTCATTCATAAATTTAGCAGGTTAACGACACTCACCTCAATTCATTAAAGAGTTTGGTAAGTTTCCAAAATCGCATATCATTGATACCCAACAACGAGGAGCGGTACATTTCCTTTAACGGTCAGTGTGGAAAGGTGGAATTGAACTACGATTCATCGATTCATTCAAGTTCATGTCACAAAGTCTCGATTAGGTTGGCAAAGAATCTGACTAGATCTCAATTCAAACACATCTCAACATATTACAATGGTAAGGACCTCAATTTATTGCTAACGAAAAGGAGTGTACCCTTACGACTACATGGACAGTATAGAAAAATATAGTGAAACATCACTACCCTAGTCAAGAAGAAATTTTACAATAGACTGAATAAACAACACATAACAAATGAAGATTACAAACATGCGTGCGATGTATGGACCGCCTTTAACATTCAGAACATGAAAGAATATACAATGCTATATAACGAAACCGATGTCTTACTGCTTGCAGATGTTATGGAAAACTTCAGGGATGTATGTCTCAATACATACAAATTAGATTCCTGCATGGTATTTCACAGCACCTGGGTTGGCTTGGAACGCAATGCTGAAAATTACAAAAGTCGAACTGTCCTCTATTGACTGACATCGATATGGTACTCATGGTTTGAAAAGGGTATTCGTGGTGGTATTTCACAGTGTTCTCATCGATATGCGAAGGCAAACAATCCCTACATGAAAGACTACGACAAATCGAAACCAAACAATTACCTCCATGTTACTTGGATTGCAAACAACCTGTAATGGGTGGGCAATGTCTGTAAAACTACCATATGCAAACTTTCAGTGGAGCAGTACAGACATCGATTGTAATGAAAGTTAGTGACGATTCACCCACAGGCTACATATTAGAAGTTGATTTGGAATATCCTGAAGAACTACACGACGTACACTCTGATCTACCTCTCGCTCCAGAACGTAGAGTCCCACCAGGATCGAAAAATGGCAAAGCTTCTGACAACTCTCTACAGCAAAGAAAAGTATGTCGTACACTACAAAAATTTAAAGCTTTATTTGAGTCTGGGTATGAAACTAAAACATGTTCATAGAGTTCTTAGTTTCAAGTCAAAGCAATTGGTTGCAGCCGTACATTAATACTGAATACCATGGAGCGTACAAAGGCGAAAAATGATTTTGAGAAAGACTTTTTCAAACTTATGAACAACTCAGTTTTGGAAAAACTATGGAAAATATGAGAAATCGTGTGGACATTCGTTTGGGTACTAAGTCCAAATTAGTGGAAAGATGGGTTAGCAAACCGAACTTTAAGAGTCGAACCATCTTCACAGAAAACCTAGTTGCTGTACATTTTAGTAAGAAAAAACTTTTGTTAAATAAACCTATTTACGTAGGTATGAGTATTCTAGACATATCAAAGACACTGATGGTATGATTTCCACTACAATGTAATGAAAGAGAAGTATGGGTCTAATATAAAAATGGTGTACAACCGATACCGCACATTCCCTGATATATGACATCAAAACTAAAAACTTCATACTAAGACATGAAACATTTAATTGGATTATTTGATACAAGTGACTACCCCCAACCCCAACCAATATGGGCTTGGGTCCCCACGTAAACAAAAAAGTTCTGGTAAAATGAAAGATGAACTTAATGGTCGAATCATGCGAGAGTTTGTAGGACTACGATCCAAGATGTATGCGAGCAATATAGAAGACAACCATTTCATAAAGAGGTCTAAGGGCGTGAAAAAAGCTGTAGTTGAAAATGAAATTACCTTTAGCAAACTATAAAGACTGTTTGTTTAGTAACATCGAGCACTACAAAACGATGAATACAATTCGGAGTCAAGCACACAATCTCTACAGCGTAGAACACCATAAAAGTGTGGTACTTTCATCAAAGGACGACAAGCGTTTCGTACTCGAAGACAATATCCGAACCCTAGCATGGGGTCATTATAGAATAGAATATGCGAAAACTGTTAAATTGTAAATGTATGTAAGAGAACATAACTATGGAAATTCAAGTGTATTGCAAAGATAAATTCGAAGACCAATTTTTACCTAGACCGTTACGATGTCTTATTGTAGGACCGTCTGGGAGTGGTAAAAACGAACTTGTTATTGAATTTCATTTACAACCAAAGATGGAGTTCCGTTCAAGAATCTATACGTGTTCAGTCGTTCAATAGAACAACCTGCATATGTAGATCTGCGTGAACAATACAGTAGATTAGAAAAAACCTTAGAAGACAAATAGCGTTTTTCTATTCGTCCTGTGAAGATCTCATTTCTATCGATGACTGCAAACCAAACTCACTTGTGGTGTTTGATGACTGCCTCCTAGAAGAGCAAACTAAAATCAAAGACTATTTCATTAGAGGACGTCATAAAGGGATTTCTTGTGTCTACCTGAGTCAGAGCTATGGTCGAGTTGATATGCAGGTCATACGAAAACAATGTTAATCTGTTGTGTCTGTTTACAATGAACAAGTACTATACTATACAAGAGAGTGTTCCAGGACTTTGTAGGTTCTGACATGACTGACTTTCAACCAATTTGATGGCTCTCTGTTTTGAGTGCTGGGAAAACACCTCATGGGTTTTCATATCTATTAATACAACAGCTAAACCACAAAAAAGGAAATACATGTGCAATTTAAAAAGGAAACTAAGTGTTGAATAATACTTCGCTGTACAACGTACCAGTATTAAACGTAATTTGATGTTTAAGTATAAACGTAATTTGACGTTCAAGTATAAACGTAATTTGACGTTTAAGTATAAACGTAATTTTAACGTTCATAAAACGTAATTTGACGTTTAAGTATAAACGTAAATTTAACGTTCATAAACGTTATTTAACGTTCATAAACGTAATTTTGACGTTTAAGTATAAACGTAATTTAACGTTCATAAACGTAATTTGACGTTTAAGTATAAACGTAATTTAACGTTCATAAACGTTAATTTAACGTTTAAGTATAAACGTAATTTAACGTTCATAAACGTAATTTGACGTTCATAAACGTAATTTAACGTTTAAGTATAAACGTTATTTAACGTTCATAAACGTAATTTGACGTTTAAGTATAAAACGTAATTTAACGTTCATAAACGTTATTTTGACGTTTAAGTATAAACGTAATTTAAACGTTCATAAACGTTATTTAACGTTCATAAACGTAATTTGACGTTTAAGTATAAACGTAATTTAACGTTCATAAACGTTATTTAACGTTGTAACGTTAGTTTTTAGTAGGGTGCAAAACTTCAAACCGTTTTGTAGCCTACGCGGGGATAGTTGCAGTTAGCTGGGTATTTCCCAGGGGTCTGGAGAGTTGTGTATTTCGGATATAAAAGTGTTGACTCAGAAAGCAAGTAGATCTCAAAAGATCTGTTAAAGTGGTTAGAGCCACAAGCTCATCATCGCCAACACTTTAAGGGGCAAAGAACCGATTTTGATTTTAAAATTACGTATACGGAAACAGAAACATGGTATAACAAGTAACCAACCCACGCTCAATTGGTATTCCGTCACTGCGGGACAACCTAAGCTTACCCCACGAGAATTCAGTACAATCGGGTTATTAAATCGCTAAATAAAATGATCGTAATAAGATGTGCAATCATTTAAAGGCTATGTCTATATATAATTATCCTTAATAGCGACCGCTCGTCATATCCCGCTTATGACAGCAGATCGTAAAAAATTTAGGGAAACCTAAATTTTTTATTTCAGACAAGACCGATTTTCACAGCAGTCCGAGAGCCTAATAATAAACGAAAATTTTATTTAATCGAAAAACAGTTTAATTTAATCGCATTTAACCGTTATGAAACGCTTATGACAGCAGATCGGAAATTTTAGGGAAACCT
This sequence comes from Homalodisca vitripennis, assembly GCF_021130785.1. Taxonomy (NCBI): domain Eukaryota; kingdom Metazoa; phylum Arthropoda; class Insecta; order Hemiptera; family Cicadellidae; genus Homalodisca; species Homalodisca vitripennis. The sequence continues at coordinate 18,460 of NW_025782974.1, read as the reverse complement.
AAATATTATTTTAGACAGGACCGATTTTCACAGCAGTACGAGAGCCTAATAATAAACGAAAGTTTTATTTAATCGAAAACAATTTAATTTAATCGCGTTTTAATCGTTTATGACCCGCTTTGTGACAGCAGATCGGAAAAAATTTAGGGAAACCTAGATTTAATTTTAGACAGGACCGATTTTCACAGCAGTCCGAGAGCCTAATAATAAACGAAAGTTTTATTTAATCGAAAAAAAACAATTTAATTTAATCGCGTTTTAATCGTTATGACCCGCTTGTGACAGCAGATTCGGAAATTTAGGGAAACCTAGATTTATTTTAGGACAGGACCGATTTTTCACAGCAGTCCGAGAGCCTAATAATAAACGAAAGTTTTATTTAATCGAAAAACAATTTAATTTAATAAATCGCGTTTAATCGTTATGACCCGCTTGTGTGAACAGCAGATCGGAAATTTAAGGGAAACCTAAATTTAATTTTAGACAGGACCGATTTTCACAGCAGTCCGAGAGCCTAATAATAAACGAAAGTTTTATTTAATCGAAAACAATTTAATTTAATCGCGTTTAATCGTTATGACCCGCTTGTGACAGCAGATCGGAAATTTAGGGAAACCTAAATTAATTTTAGACAGGACCGATTTTCACAGCAGTCCGAGAGCCTAATAATAAACGAAAGTTTTATTTACTCGAAAACAATTTAATTTAATCGCGTTTAATCGTTATGACACCGCTTGTGACAGCAGATCGGAAATTTTAGGGAAACCTAGATTTATTTTAGACAGGACCGATTTTCACAGCAGTCCGAGAGCCTAATAAATAAACGAAAGTTTTATTTAATCGAAAACAATTTAATTTAATTCGCGTTTAAATCGTTATTGAACCCGCTTGTGACAGCAGATCGGAAATTTAGGGAAACCTAGATTTATTTTAGACAGGACCGATTTTCACAGCAGTCCGAGAGCCTAATAATAAACGAAAGTTTTATTTAATCGAAAACAATTTAAATTTAATCGCGTTTATCGTTAATGACCCGCTTGTGACAGCAGATCGGAAATTTAGGGAAACCTAAATTTATATTTAGACAGGACCGATTTTCACAGCAGTCCGAGAGCCTAATAATAAACGAAAGTTTTATTTAATCGAAAAACGATTTTAATTTAATCGCGTTTAATCGTTATGACCCGCTTGTGACAGCAGATCGGAAATTTTTAGGGAAACCTAAATTTTATTTTAGACAGGTACCGATTTTCACAGCAGTCCGAGAGCCTAATAATAAACGAAAGTTTTATTTAATCGAAAACAATTTAATTTAATAATCGCGTTTAATCGTTATGACCCGCTTGTGACAGCAGATCGGAAATTTAGGGAAACCTAGATTTATTTTAGACAGGACCGATTTTCACAGCAGTCCGAGAGCCTAATAATAAACGAAAGTTTTATTTAATCGAAAAACAATTTAATTTAATCGCGTTTAATCGTTATGACCCGGTTACTAATGGTGGAAGATAACTAAATATTACTTACAATATACTTAATTCTATATGCGTACAAATTCAATGAAAAATATGCATGAAAAATTCTTGCACATGCAGAGTGAAAAAACGTGCAAAGAAAATTTACGTTAAATATTGCAAGCCAAGCTAAGCAAAACAAACAGAAATTTTACTACAACTATTGCACACCATGAATAAATGAAATAAACTAATATTAAACTCGGAATAATAGTTACCTGTCACAAATGAAATTGAAGTTGTCTGAAAATGTCCTCTGCTCGCTGTACTGTCCTTCACCTCGATAATCACGCTTCTCCGTATCGAAAAACCCTATTGCCGGCCCTCGCCAGTCCCTTTATCAGTCGACTACCGCGCTCTAGGTGGCGGCAGCAGCTACAATCTTTAACAGCGCCCCCCGCGGATTCTACGGCAATCTCGTCCGCGACGGTAGCGCGCCGTGCGAGTTTTACTACAGCCAGGACATTAAAACTATCTTCTCGCTTCCACTTGATACAATTTAATGTAAAACAATATAGTAATTTCACTGTTCTGACCCAAAAAAAAATAAACACCTTCAAAATTTGGGACCTTACACCCCCCACTTAGTTCGGTCGGTCAAAAAAAAAGAAACGGAAAAAGAAAAAGAACTCTGTTTTACTCAAAATGAACTTTCTTTTTACTTTAATAACATAAATAAAAACTTCTAAACTAAAATAAGTATTCCTTCAGCTCCAAATTTAAACTTATTTCCTATAGTATGTTTTGTCAACCTTGACAAATAACAAAAACAAAAGGTAACTAAAAATTTATCTTGCTTCTTCGCAATCAGAAAAAAACTTTATAACGGATGCCTTCATCGCATCCTTTTAATGTAGGTACTTTACGTTTACCCTCTTGAACTTCCCATCTTCGGAATATATTCTTATTCTCTTCGGGTGGTGTCTCTTTTTCCCTTTTACATTTTTCGGTCGCCTTTGTATTGCGTGTTTTCACCGTCGTATTCTCCTCGCGGTGTTCCACTACTCTGTTTTCAGGGACGAAAAGTCTCGGCTTCCATTTCAATACTCTCCCTCGGTTCGATATCTTTCAACCGTATCGTCTCCTCGTTCTTCGCACAGTCTTTCATCAATCATTTCCCAAGAGTCCGAAGCCGCGATTGATAGACATGGAGAAACCGGCCTATCGGACTCGACTTTCATTTCTCTTTCATGGTCATTTCGTCCGTTGGTTCCCTGGCTCCACGTCTAGGTCCCTTACTGCCTCGTCGATAAGGGCAATGAGGTCATCCGTTGCTGCGGAATCCTCCTCCACGTCGGACCTCCATCGGGGCCGGGTGAGACGGTCCAGGTCGATAAAGAGGGCCGAACAGATCAACGTGCCGCATGGATGGATATCCGAGTTCGGCCGCTCGAAGCAGATCCTCCAGTACTGGATCATTTACTGACCCACTCGCTTCTCCCTGGAGTGAGGTCGCTGTTTCTTTTGGGGAGAGGCTAGTTTGTCCTCGAACCGTAGGAAACATATCCGCTATATCGCCCGGCTCGGCGTAACGAAAAGTCCTCGACGCCAACACGCCCCGCTCGGAGGACCGAAGCGATGTTCTTCCGGATCGATTTTTCCACTCGCTTTTTTTCCTTCTAATCGTGCCTTCCTTGACAGCACCTCCGCATACATACACACGAAGGCGCCGCAAATCGTTAACGAGTTTCTCTTTGTCGAGGGATATATCCTTGGGTGCGTCTACCGTTTTCCATGCCTCTACCTTCCGGTTCCTTCTCGTGGCCTCGTATGTCAGGAAATCTCGCAACTGTCCCTCTCTCCGCTTCGTTATTCCATCCGCAAGTCAAGAGTCGTACGCGGTGATTGTATTTTCTTCGACCATCACCACGATTAAGATCCAGTGTCCCCCTGCTACCACGGTCTGGGAGGTGTACGGGAACGAATAACATATCGTTTTGAAAGATATCTTCTTTCTTTAAACCGGTTATTGACCCCGGCCTGGTATCTTTTCTCCTCCAGTCCTTTGAAGAAGAACGTATCGAACATATAGATCGATGGAAGAACACACTTTGTGGTACCAATTCCGTCTCTCTCTCTATAATCGTAAGTAGGCCCTCAATGACGACGTCGTTCATCAATGTGTCTTTCGCCGCTAAAACATCGATTTCGGTTTGGTTAACCGTGATTAGTTTTTCTCAGACCCTTCCATTCTTAACCACAGGTATTACCTGAAAGCCACACAAAACAAGCATTCATGCAAAGCAGTTTTACTAACCAGCTAGCCAGTACCTTCACCACCAGTAACATTAACGAATGAACGTTTTTAAGTCTTTTACGTGGGCATTACTATTTTTTACCCGTGACCTCATCGGTTATAACGGTATATGTTATAACCTACTTTAGAATCGATTTTAAAGGGTCCTATGTACTTTGGAGCTAATTTTGCGGCAAAAGCGTTAGCGGCTGAAGAAAGAGCGTGATTTCTTTTTAGGACTCTATCGCCCACGTTATACGTTACTTCTCGTCGTCTTAAATTATAATACCCTTGCTTGATTGTTATAAGCTGCCCTTAGGTTCAGATGACATCTCTCGTATAAACGTTGAAATCGATCATACCTTTCCTCATGGATATCGGCTGTTGAGAGGGGTCGTTTATCATTCCCTTCTTCGAAAAACCCGGATAGGGATTTCGGTGGCTTCAGCTCTCTGCCAAAGTTAAGCATAGCGGGAGTGAACTTTGTACTGCCATGTACCGCTGTATTCATCGCGTATCTGAACGCTGAAATGTTCACGTCCCACTCTCGATGGTCATTCTTAACGTATTGGGCAATCATCGTTCCCAGCACCGCGGGTTATATCTCTCTACCGGGTTCGACTGAGGTGAAAATGGAGCAGTATAATTGACCTCGATTCCCCAATCCTCAGCTAGTTCCTTAAAAATCTTCGACGTGAATTGTGTTCCGTTGTCTACTATAAGTACCTCAGGTGATCCCGTACCCTAAGTAATATCAATTCCCTTAAATTGATTGCATACTTGGCGAGCGTTGGCAAGTCTAATGGGTGCTATTTCTACCCATTTGCTAAAACAGTCTTGGAAAACCACCGCATAAAGTGTTACCTCTTTTTGATCTAGGTAACGGCCCAATCAAATCCGCCGAAACTGCGACCAAGGCCCCTTTGGTCGTCTAAATTTTCATTATTCCGGCGGGTTTCTCTTTTGTTCACTCTTGGAATTTTCTGGCACGTCTCACATGAAGCGACATAATTTCGGACTTCTTCGCCGCCAATCTCGGCCAGTAGTATCTTTCTGCAATTCGTTTTGTCGTTTGGCTGTCTTTCGATAGCCGAAGTGCCCAGCCGTTTCCTTATCATGAGTTTCCTCAAGTACTCGATTTTTCTCCTCCTCGGGAACAACACACATCTTCCAATCCAAACTCTTCTGACGCCCCTCTCCTGGGCCTCTGTAGGGAATATATCTGTATAGTTTTCCTCCTCTTATGGTAAACCGAGGAAACTACGGGGATTTTTTCTTAACTTTGTGTATTAGGTTATCATACCATGACATTGGGAGATAGTCGCCGCAATTTGAATTACTTTCCTTCTCTGAGCTTTCTATTACAAACACCTTCAGAGAATGATCACTAACTTCGTCGTTTTTCGGTTGTTTGATCAGTCCTTTCAGGAGGGTTTCTCGAAAGAGCATCGGCTACTCTATTTAAAGCACCTTTACGGTACTGGACTGAAAAATCGTGTTGCTGCAACTCGAGGATCCAGCGGGCCAACCGACCGGTTGGTTGTTGTATCTTCATTAACCATTGCAGTGCTTGGTGATCGGTGATTGCGAGGAAATGGTACCCTTCGATATAAGGTCCTAAATTTTTTTAACCGCCCATACCAAAGCTAAACACTCTTGTTCAGTGACCGTAAACTTCTTTTCCCCGTCCGTTAACAGTCTACTGGCATACGCTATAACCACCTCTTTACCCTTTCGCTTCTGGCTCAAGGTGGCGCCTAACCCTATTTGAGACGCATCTACCTGTAGGACAAATTGTTCGCTGAAGTCTGGGCATGCTAGAATAGGGGTGTTTGTTAGGCGGCGTTTCAGTTCGACGAAAGCCTCTTCATGAGTCGCTGTCCAATCCCACTTAACCAGCTTTTCTCAGCAGTTTAGTAAGTGGCGCCGTCAGAGTCGCGAAACCTGATATGAATCCGGCGATACCAACTCGCAAGACCCAAGAAGCTTCGGAGGTTTCTTATATTCCTCGGCGTTGGAAAGTCTAAGATAGCGGACACCTTATCTGGATCTGTGGATATTCCTTGATCGTTTATAACGTGTCCCAAATATTTTAAGCGTGTCTGGCAAAAACTTGCACTTCTCCGGGTTAAGCTTTAGGCCAGCTCGTCGAAGACGTTGAAATACTTCTCTCAGAGATTCTAAATGTTCCTTGAAATTCGATGAAATAATAATCAAGTCATCTAGATAGGCGAAAGCTTTGGGTTCCAATTCCGGGCCTATTATGGTATCGAGAAGTCGTTGAAAACGTTGCTCCCGCTGAGTGCAAACCAAACGGCATCCTCGTAAATTGGTAGAGTCCTTTTCCTGGTACTGTAAAAGCGGTTATGGCGCGACTTTCCTTCGATAAACCCACCCTGCCAATACCCTGATTTTAAGTCGAGCGTGGAAATAATATTTGGCTTCCTTGAGTTTTTCTAGGATAGATCGAGTTTGATTTGAGGTAGGGATAAGCATCTTTCTCGGTTTTTGCATTTACCTTTCGGAAGTCCACACAAAACCTAAATTTTTCCGGAAGGTTTTCTTGACTATACAACTGGAGAACTCCAGGGACCTATTCGATTTCTCGATTATCCCGTCCGCCAACATTGAATCAACTTCATCGTTGATCACTTTCTGCATTGCGGGGTTACGTGGATAAAATCTCTGTTTTAAATCGGTTCGTCCGTTCTTTAATTTAATCACATGTTCTACTATGTGGGTAAGACCAGGGGAATCCTTAAACTCCGCTAATTCGTTTTCACAAAAACTCTCTAAGCTCCTCTTCTTCCTCCTCGCTTAGCGTGACAATAGCATTTATAGCTGTCCCCTCACAGTTATTTAACGGCCGTACTCTTCTCTGGAAATAGTTTTTCTTTTTAAAGTCAATTAGTTTTAATGGCGCTATTACGTCCATGCCTAAAATAATCGAGAAGTAAGACCTGAGACGTTAATCAACTTAAACGCGTGTTGTATGTTTTCGATACTTCCTTCAAATTCGATCCCTCTCCTTGCTTCGGTTTTTGTCCCATCGGCCATTTTGAAATCTGAAGTTTTTCAGTCGTAATCCGCGCTTCCTTTACTCATTAGCATATCATGACGTTGTATCGTTCACAAGGGAGATCATTGCCCCCGTGTCGACCAGGGCCCATACTAACATCCCACAGAACAATACGGGTACGTACGGTCCTTTATGTCTTTATTCCGAACTTCGGCAGGACAGGTTTTGGTGAATTCGGCTATATATTTTACCCACTGCTGCCATTCAGCGGAGGTTCTTAAATTCGTTTGCGGGGCTCCAGGTGACCTCCTTTCGCCTGAAGGGCCCTCACTCCGTTTCCCAAGTTGCATTTGCAATCCGTAGTTTTAAAACCAGGGGTCTTGCAAAAGTAACATTTTAGGGTTTTTCGGGAAGCGACAATTCCTAAAAATGTGACCGGGTTTCTCACAAGTTCCAACATACAAAACTAGAAGTATTCTTCGGGATAGTTGTGTTTCTCTGAGAGGCTATACTTTCTCTTCTTACAACTTTTTGTCCTTCCCTAGTATCCATTTCCGGCCTACCAGATAATTTATTCGTCCTCTCAAACACTTTATTTTCTTCGTTATTTATTGATTTCCGAGGATGTTCCCGTTTGATCTCGATTGGGATGTTTCATTGTGTGATCTGAGTGTATCAGCCGCTGCCTTATTGGTGACATTTGAAACACCAAACGTTTTTAAATTCTTATTTTTGGGGCTATATGCGGTTTCAGGCACCAGGGACTGAGCTGGACCTGGCGGTGGCCGATATAAGTGAGTTTCTCGGATATACATCTCGTAGTGTTCTGCCGAAGAAATGAGTTCACTAATCGTTCGTATGTCTTGCCTCTTTAAACTCAGCTTGTACTTCGGGTGCATATTTGCATATAACCTATCAAGCTTATCTACGGGCGTCATACCGCCTCTTCGTCGCATCAACGTATTCAGGGCCACTACAAACGTCCTGATGGGTTCACTGTCACCTTGTGTTCTACGTTTTATTTCATCGTCCATGTTCGTCTTATAGCCTACCGGAAGGAAGTTTAGCTCGAAATCTTGACGAAAATCTTCAAAACTGTCCCAAAACTCTCTATTATTTCGATACCAGAGTAAAGCGGTACCCTTTAGCAATTCAGGGAGTGCTTTTATCAGAATCGCCCCCGGATACATTATAAGCCTCCATCAGCTCATCAAGTCTTTCAAGAAAAGACACTGGATTTCGCTCTCCGTCGAAATGTAAATTCCACTTTCTAATTGTGTTGCATATCTCAGCGGAATTGACATGTGGCTGTCGGGAAAGGTGCTCATCTCTCAATCTTTGATTTTCGTTAGAATAGTGCGTTTACATGCCCGCCCTAAGAGAATCGTGAGAAATCCCAGGTGCAATTGTATTGACTTGTCGCCAGAGCTGGAAGTTTAAAAGCATCGTATACACAGATCTTGTTGCGCCATCGTAAGGTGCATAACTCGCATAGTCGTGTCCAGTATCCCAGTTGGACTTGGCCTTACTCCGCGTCCTCAGTGAAACTAAAAGCCTCTTTACTTCGTCGTCCACTAGTATCGGGTGGAACCTCGAGTATCTCCCTCAGGTTTAACTCTCGGCTTCTTTTATCAGTCTCTGCTTCACTGGTAATTCGGCCCAACTGGGTCGTTGCCAAAGGATTCTCTTCCGCCTACAGCCTCATCTCGTCTGGTCCGGCTGTGAGCGAAGAAACTGTACGAAAGATTTTCTTAGATAATCTGTCGTCCTACCCTCGGTGTCCAAGTCGTGTTTTTTTTAGCATTTCAGTTATTAACTGGGCTTTCGTGAGTCTGTATATCCACCCCACGACTGGATCTAAACTCAGAAGGGGAATAACTAGTCGTGGAAAACGCCTTTGTTGTTTGGTCCTTCGAAGTCAACAGTGGCAAACCCAAATCTCGTTTTTCGATACCTTTAATTTGTGATTCGCTAGTATTTTCAGAGGAACTAGTAGTCACAATCGTAGGTATTTGTTTTTGGTGTTCTGAGTCTGTTGTTGACTTTTCGGGCCTATTCGTGTTTCCACCCTTTGGTAGAACGTGCATTTGAGCGAAAAAAGTATTCGCACAGTCGCCAAAACCCCGTTGGTTCGAAGCATTTTATAAACACTATCTCGCTAAACCTCTTACTAAAAGTTTATCTTTTACGTTCGAAGAATATTACACTCGTACAATTCACTATAACCCGTCCCTGTTCGGGCGCCATTTTGTAACGTTAGTTTTTTAGTAGGGTGCAAAACTTCAACCGTTTTGTAGCCTACGCGGATTAGTTTGCAGTTAGCTGGGTATTTCCCAGGGGTCTGGAGAGTTGTGTATTTCGGATATAAAGTGTTGACTCAGAAAGCAAGTAGATCTCAAAAGATCTGTTAAAGTGGTTAGAGCCACAAGCTCATCATCGCCCAACACTTTAAGGGGCAAAGAACCGATTTGATTTTAAAATTACGTATACGGAAACAGAAACATGGTATAACAAGTAACCAACCCACGCTCAATTGGTATTCCGTCACTGCGGGACAACCTAAGCTTACCCCACGAGAATTCAGTACAATCGGGTTATAAATCGCTAAATAAAATGATCGTAATAAGATGTGCAATCATTTAAGGCTATGTACTATATATTTATCTTAATAGCGACCGCTCGTATATCCCGCTTATGACAGCAGATCGTAAATTTAGGGAAGACCTAAATTTATTTCAGACAAGACCGATATTTCACAGCAGTCCGAGAGCCTAATAATAAACGAAAATTTTATTTAATCGAAAAACAGTTTAATTTAATCGCATTTAACCGTTATGAAACGCTTATGACAGCAGATCGGAAATTTAGGGAAACCTAAATTTATTTTAGACAGGACCGATTTTCACAGCAGTACGAGAGCCTAATAATAAACGAAAGTTTTATTTAATCGAAAACAATTTAATTTAATCGCGTTTAATCGTTATGACCCGCTTGTGACAGCAGATCGGAAATTTAGGGAAACCTAGATTTATTTTAGACAGGACCGATTTTCACAGCAGTCCGAGAGCCTAATAATAAACGAAAGTTTTATTTAATCGAAAAACAATTTAATTTAATCGCGTTTAATCGTTATGACCCGCTTGTGACAGCAGATCGGAAATTTAGGGAAACCTAGATTTATTTTAGACAGGACCGATTTTCACAGCAGTCCGAGAGCCTAATAATAAACGAAAGTTTTATTTAATCGAAAAACAATTTAATTTAATCGCGTTTAAATCGTTTATGACCCGCTTGTGACAGCAGATCGGAAATTTAGGGAAAAACCTAAATTAATTTTAGACAGGACCGATTTTCACAGCAGTCCGAGAGCCTAATAATAAACGAAAGTTTTATTTAATCGAAAACAATTTAATTTTAATCGCGTTTAATCGTTATGACCCGCTTGTGACAAGCAGATCGGAAATTTAGGGAAAACCTAAATTAATTTTAGACAGGACCGATTTTCACAGCAGTCCGAGAGCCTAATAATAAACGAAAGTTTTATTTACTCGAAAACAATTTTAATTTAATCGCGTTTAATCGTTTATGACCCGCTTGTGACAGCAGATCGGAAATTTTAGGGAAACCTAGATTATATTTTAGAAACAGGACCGATTTCTCACAGTCAAGTCCGAGAGCCTAATAATAAACGAAAGTTTTTTTAATTTAATCGAAAAACAATTTAATTTTAATCCGCGTTTAAATCGTTATGAACCCGCTTGTGTACAGCAGAATCGGAAAATTTAAGGGAAACCTAGATTTAATTTTTAGACAGGACCGATTTTCACAGCAGTCCGAGAAGCCTAATAATAAACGAAAGTTTTTTATTTTAATCGAAAACAATTTAAATTTAATCGCGTTAAAATCGTTATGATGACCACGCTATTGTGACAGCGAGATCGGAAATTTTTAGGGGAAGAACCTGAAATTTATATATTAGACAGGAAAACCGATTTTTCACACAGCAGTCCGAGAGCCTAATAAATAAACGAAAGTTTTATATTTAATCGAAAAACGATTTAAATTATAATCGCGTTTAATCCGTTTATGACCCCGCTTGGTGACAGCAGAATCCGGAAATTTAGGGAAACCTAAAATTTATGTTTAGACAGGACCGATTTTCTAAAAACAGTCAGTCCGAGAAGCCTAAGTAAAATTATAACGAAAGTTTTTATTTAATCGAAAAACAATTTAATTTAATCCGCGTTTAAATCCGTTATGACCCCGCTTGTGACAGCAGATCGAGGCAAATTTATTAGGGAAACCTAGATTTATTTTAGTGACAGGACCGATTTTCACACAGCAGGTCCTGAGAGCCCTAATAATAAAACGAAAGTAGTTTATTTTAATCGTGAAAAACAATTTAAATTATTAATCGCGTTTAAAATCGTTATGACCCGTTACTAATGGGTGAAGATAACTAAATAATTACTACAATATACTTTAACTTCTATAATGCGGTACAAATTCAATGAAAATATTGCTATGAAAATTCTTGCACATGCAGTAGTGAAAAACGTGCAAAGAAAATTTACGTTAAATATTGCAAGCCAAGCTAAGGCAAAAAACAAACAGAAATTGTACCTACAACTATTGCACCAATGAATAATGAAATCAACTAATTAAACATCGGAATAATAGTAGTACCTGTGCAAATGAAATTGAAGTTTGTCTGAAAATAGCGTCCTCTGCTCGCTGTAGCTGTCCTTCACCTCGATAAATCACGCTTCTTCCGTATCGAAAAACCCTTATTGCCCGGCCCTCGGCCAGTCCCCTTTTATCAGTCGAGACTACGCGCGCTCTAGGTTGGCGGGCAGCTACAATCTTTTTAACAGCGCCCCCACCGCGGATTCTAACGGCAATCTCGTCCGCGACCGGTTTTAGCGCGCCGTGCGAGTTTTACTACAGCCAGGACATTAAAAAAAAACTATCTTCTCCGCTTCCACTTGATACAATTTAAATGTAAAACGAATAAATAGTATTACTCACTTGTTTCTTGACCCAAAAAAAAACACTTCAAAATTTGGGACCTTAGCAAACGTTCATAAACCGTAATTTGAACGTTATAAGTATAAACGTAATTTAACGTTCATAAAAACGTTAATTTGATACAGTTTAAAGTATAAACGTAATTTGACGTTTCATCAAACGTAATTTGACGTTCTAGAGTAAACGCATGAGCTGTGAAAGTATTTGAAAGAATAACGCTGTATCTATTACGCTATAAAATAAAAAAAAATAAAAATACAGGTAATACAACATGGCGAATAAACTAGATGCAAAAAGAAGCAACGGCGGAAATATCTTGATAAAAATTCAGACTGGTCTTGGCGGCTGCAAAGGTTCAAACGTGGCTAGAACAGGATGGAATTAAAAAACATTCTCAAACAAAAATACTATATCATCAAATGCTAATGAGACGTCTTACCAATCGTAAACATATCAATAACACATTGATCGAACCGCTCACACCTGTATTCTAAAGCCTTCGAAAGTTGGATGAGATTAAACCGGAAATTACAAATGTGGAGTTTTGCTCAGACTCCATTTTAAAGAGTTAGAAGATGCTTCCGTGTGATAAATTGAGAAAAAGTAGCGAATCCCAATCACTACAGAGCCATTAGGGAACAACAACATAGTAGAATTGGAAACACAAAATATACGTAGCTCCCAAATAAACCGTATGAAACTAGTTGGTAAGATTTCAACCTCAAGGCATCATATCGAGTCGAACGTTTGAGGTATGTAGATTACGATGATGAGCCAGAAAGTACAAACCTCAAGATGCAATCGAATGAAACAGTTGATGGATTCCTAAAGTAGTAACACTTGGTTTCCTCTAGGAGCCCGATGACCTTCCCAAAATCCAAAACGACAAACAGTGTTGGTATTTGGTAGGGGGGGGGGGGGGGGGCGATGAAAATCTAAGAGCAGACCCAGAATGATCGTGTTCCGAACCGATTACATTTTGATTTATGATACTATTATATTAGTCAGACTCTCAAAAGAGAAATACAAAGGGACTGAGGGTCTTTGGAGATTGTTGGGGCCGAAAAACAATAATAGTAAGAGAAGGATTCCGTACACCGATGAAGACTGGTAACTCTTACAAGGAGCATATTGGTGAGGACAAACTCGCTTTTCCAAAGAAACAATCCCAAAAGTAATCGTCCCAAATCAAGTCAAGGGACTAAAGTGGAAACATATGATTAAAACACTATTTTGGGATGAGTTGGTGAATGGACAAAAAAAAAAAAAAAAAAAAAGGGTTTGGCCAACATAATTGGTTCAGGGTTAAAGGTTTTAACAATGAAAGGTCCGGTCGAAATATAAGTACATAAAGTAACTTCAAAGACCTCATTGACAGGTTACACTACATTCAAGCCTCAGGAAGAAGCTGGAAAACAACAACTTTCCAATAATGAAAAACTGTCTGTAAAAGTTGATTTCCTTCACGATGAAAATGGAAGACCTAATTGCTACACCTAAAGGGTTGAAGTACGCTAGTCAGATGATTTTGAGTCTGTTTTGCCTGAACATGTTTATAGAAGTGAAAAGGGGCTTTTGAACGACATCATTAAACAAGTTACCATTCGAGTTACATGCGCCCAAGAAACGGAATCTTGATACGTAACAACTACTTGTGGGCCCCGGCACCCAGCTTGACAAGTAGACTTGTTAGGGAGATAAGGGAATTAATATTCCCTCGATGAAGCTATGTTAAGAAAGCATGATTATATGGTATAGAGGGAGATCATAAAAACGACAGAAGACCAGGTGGGAGGCGGATCAAAAATATTACAAAAGAAAGCTTGGTGAGAGGGTTTACCTCATATGATGGCTCGACTTTGAATGAGCGGTTATGGTCGTCTAGCAACAACAGGAGGAATGTTGTTGAAAGACGTAAACTCGGTATGGGGTTAGGAACTTTCAGGATGTATCAACCCATCAGAATATATAAAGCAATGAAAGCAAATATTTTTGACCCCTATATATACTATGAGAGGATATAATAGAACAGTGATCATTGGGTAAAACCCAGTGATGGAGAAACTGTATATTGAATTTTTCGAGCCGGTTATAGGCAAGAAGTGAGTATAGAACTGCAATGCCGAGTTTCAGAGCTCAACTTGTCCAAATGCAACCCAAACAACAATAACAACATATCAAACTGGATTCATGAGGGACGCATTTTTTATGATTCAACGCATAATGTACCACATTCAAGGAAAGTATGTGCAAAAATCTGATGGGAATCTGATTATCAAACTAACTCTAACCGTCAAACTGGTTAGACAACTTCGCGGCCGTTCTTGTTTTCAAGAATAGAGCTGAGGAAACACACAATACATTGATCGACACAGTATAACTCCCCCGGCATAAACCAGCACTATAAAGGGGATTGGTTCTAGTTTACAGTAACACTGAAAAACAAACACTCATCAAAGTAGTGGTTTCTCATCAATCGTTTACAGGAGGTGGGAAGTTTGAATGCACTCGAACAGGCACACTTTGGGCTATATTAGGATTAGGGGTTTTCTTTGACCACCTACCGTTGACCCTATGTACAAAGGGAGGTTTTGAAAATCACATTTTACTAGGGAATGAAGATAATATGCGTTGTTTCACAGGAAAGGGGCAAGGGGTCTCCCAACAGCAACGGAATCCTGGCGATGGGAAAATTGTGATAGAGTCGTTTGTGTATACGAGTCCCCATAGAGTCGATTATACCAGCACTCTCCCAAATATTCAGGTTAATTGATGTGGTTTTGAAACCAGGCATCTGAGTGACAAGGGGGATGCTATTAGTCTACAACTTCCTGTTCAAATGGCAATGCATCGACAAAAAGAGGGGGTGTTCGGTTTCATCATTCAGCTTCGATATTACAAGTGGTTTACAGAAATCGTGTTACAATCCTAGATTTGTTATTAATCGACACCTTCAGACAAACAGAAGCAAACACCCAGGCCAAAAGATCCCAGTAAGATTTGACCAGCTGCAACAAATCAAAAATGTGTCTGTGAAAATTAATGGAGAAAGGTAAGCCTCTTCAGGAATTTGCAAGAATTTTGATATTTACTAGATGGTATATACAGGATCCATGTACGATCAGTACCTTAGGGTTCCGAAAAATAAAGCTTTTCGGAGACAATAACGTGTGTTAGTAAACCTTGAAAAGAATTTATTGAATAACTCACCCTTTGGTTTGTAATTGACTATCACAATCTACCATCAACCAACAACAGAACCAGATCTCGAAGCTGGGACTAATTCAAGATTGAATTAGATTTTTGTTAAAAGCTATTTGCTAATCTTCCACCACAGGGGGAGCAGCGGCACCCACAGCATATTTTGTCGTTGTATCTGAGGCACATTTCTCTCATCATGACATTACTCGAAACAGTAATCAAGATTCCTGTTTGTAAAAAGCAAAGTAAAAAAAACACCAAAAAAACAAAAAAAGTAAAATAAAAAGTTTTTTTTTTTTTGTTTTTTTGTTTCATTTAGTAGGCGGCAATTATTGTTTTCATGTAAGTGTTTTTGTATATAAGGAAAGCGTAATAGAAATTGGGAAAAGTCAGCATAATTATACCAGTTTTCGGGCCTAATCCGACAGCCTCAAAAACGTAAGCTTCGTAACAGCCGTACAAAAGACGGAAACCTACAGTAATCAGATATAACTACATGAACAGGCGTGTCTCACGGAAGTGATCGTATACTTCTTTTCTGGAGAGCAACACAAAGCCTGTTTTCTGAGAGGGGCCGTTAAGAACAAAAAAGGTTTACAATTGCTTCTAAGTTACAAACCAACTCCGTATCTAATAAACAAGGAGGGCTTTTTGAAAGGAAATTATGGAAATGGTGGATTCGTCAGTGTTTCCTGGAGGTAAAACGTTTCATTCCTCTCCCATTAAATAAGAAGAAAGGTGGCATCCCTTTACATGAGAGAAAAAATTTATTACCTTGGTTTAAGAGTTTTTAGGTCGATGAGGGAGTTAGGAAGCACCAATTATTGAAAAAAATCCTACGGTAAGAGGGTTGAAACGTCGTATTTGGTCGGAAGCTTGATGCATTGTTGTCTGTGATATAAAAAAAAGAAGGATCTTCCCCCGCTCTGTTCTCTTGGTTGTGAAATAGAAAAATTAGCAGGTATATTAAACATTAATGAGTTTAGAGTGGTGTTTTCATTGCGGACAGCGTACTTCCAGACAAACCTTACAAATACTCCGAACGTGGTATTGTAAATCTTGGTGACCTTTCAATCTGGTGGTACATCCATGGACGTGTTATGTTGAAACGTGGTGAAAAGGAAATTCTATTTTGATTCATATGGTGATGTTCCAATCCTGCCAATAGAAAGTAGTCAGGTACTGTGGGGCCTAAAAGGGGTTTGGTTTATAACTTCAGAAGCGTGATTTCAGGGGTTTGGACGATCCTCCTATCTGTGGACATCTGTGCCTGGAGGTTCTACGAACGAGATTCAGCTGGTGAGGACTGGAAACATATTCTTCGTCGAGTATAAGAAACAATAAAAAAATGCATGGCAAACCGTGGTATTTATTTTCAAACAGATTTGGAGAAGAAATTGAAATTGGATCAGGTACCTACTCAAACCCAATTCAGAACCCTTCTCTGACGGAGGATTAATTGAGGCTTGCCAAGTTGATGTATCAAAAGTCTCACAAGATTTATTCGAAGGTCAAGATAAATTAATTGGAATCGCATTTGGTAAATCGGAAAAAAATAATAAATGCGGATCGAGATTGTCCCCCACTAGTACCGTAAATGGTGATGAAAAGATATGGGTGGCAGCTTCCCTACTGAAAATACCACCAGAGAATTGGTCAAGTGAGCAAAGCCAGTGGGGAGCCATATGATGTGGGTTGTCCCTCCAAAGTTCAATTGACGTGAATTAGAAGGTAAGATATACATCATGCCAGAAAAAATTCCAACTACGAAATAAAAAAAAAAAACTTATATAGGAAAGAGGGTTTTGAAGACTTCCATGATTGGTAGCAAAACTTCATCCTAAAACTTGTATAGCATTATAAGTATATAAAAAAACTGCAACCATGCCATTACTCAAACTAACATGGTAAACTTGAGTCTGGTACTGACTCCTCCATCTAGAATCACCCCATCCCACTTGGATCCAAACGCGGAGTAATTATATGGGCTCTTGTTGGATATTTACTCTGAAAAACAACATAATTACAACTTGTGGTGCAACATGACAAAAAGTCTATTTTTGGTGACTTGGAAATACATTTCATTCCGAAACCACTGATTAACTTCAATGCGGTTTACTGGACCATTGAAAAACTTGAAAATGAGTTTCAGAGAATTACATACAGTTCGTTGAATCTTAGTATAAAATTCTGACGATTTCAATTGGATCTTCAAAGATGGTGACAAAATATCAATCTATAATATCTTCCAAATTAAAAATTTCCTACTTGGATTAAAACCGTTAGTGATCTCTTAGGTTGTTTGAAATAATCTGATGCAACAAACTTACAAAAAGAATCAACTTACTTCAACTCAAATGAAAAATGTAATTTGAGCATCGAATCCACCGAATCTCAGCGAGCCGTTGATTGTCCATCGAGAGATACACTCTGCAAAATATTGTCACTCAAACTGTCTTGGTCCAATCATGATGTTCACTCTCACAAAAACATTTTAGAGACAGCATAATCCTCTAACTACCTTTTTCCCCTAATGTTAACCACACAGCTAACAAAATATCTCAATCACCTCAAGAAAAAAAACACTACATACCTCTTCGGGAGCGGTTTTACGAAATGATTTCAAGCAGATCACATATCACACTTGTAAGACCAAAACAACCAACATGCTTCAGGAAACGAACCATGTAAAAACAAAACATCGTCCTATATTCTAGATCTGCATCAACTAAATCAAAACACATTCATACTCACAATTTGTGGTAAATAAAAGACGCGTGGAGTCGGTGGCGGGACAGCTATGACATGCGTTGATGGTGAATTACGCGCGGCGCGGTTCTGACTACCCGTACTCACACTCTTAGTCGCTCTCTAAAAAATTGCGGTGGCGGGACAGCGAAGACATGCGTGTGTGATTCGCGCGGGCGCGGGTTCTTGACCACCCTTACTCACACTCGTAGTCGCTCTCGTAAAAAAAAAAATTTCTGTCCCAGATTTCGGTTCTCCACACTGGTTGTCCCAGAACCGGTCTCGGGTGCTCTCGTCCTCCAGCAACGGCCAAAGTATACTACTAGTATATACACCATTACAACTTTTTCGATAAAAAGTCTTAGCTGCTAAAAACATAACCGACTTAGTGTTTAGAATTTCGATTGCAGTGATTTTGCTAGTTATTACCAGTATTAAACACACGTCCAACTCTGACGTTTTTTAAATTTCTTAATATTTAAACAACCGGTTTCAAATATTTTTTTTAGAATAACAGAAATAGTTGGCCTAAGTTTTTATAAAAAGCTAGAGTTTATCACAGTTAGATGTAGCCTATAACAGTGCAATCACCACATATTTAAACATCTAAAAACAGAACGAAAACTTCCATAATTGTTTTTAAACAGTAATTAAATATTACCTGATATTACACTGAGTGAGTGAATAGTTTAATAACAAAGAAATAGTAATTGA
>NW_025782973.1:0-33945 GCF_021130785.1 Homalodisca vitripennis | reverse complement strand
TTTAAAAAAGGGGTAGGAGTATGCCTCAAAAATGGCAAATGGTTACTGTTCATTAAAAACTTCATTTCTATAGCTCATTTCACTCTAGATACCTCTACTAGAAACAAGATCCTCTAAAATCCCCTTAAATTTGTGATCTACATAACGGTAATTACAGGAAATAGATACCTCAGGACCAGGTTATTCCAAAAGACAGAGGCTTCTAGAAATATGGATGAGTCTTGGAGATAAAGGTACCAGATTATCTTTTATTGGAGAAAAATACGAGAAGTCAATGTTTTAAATGACAGGCTTAACCTAAAAAAAAAATATAGCATTTATATTGCAGGCAGTAAATGAAAACATCGATTACAGTATATTACCTAAAATGGATATGCAATTAGCTTTAATGAAAAAAATCAAAATAGTATAGAAATATATTGTGAAATTATGACGTACAGAATTTCTTACTATACAAATTTAAACAAACCGTTTTTAAGACCATAATATGACGTGCTCATACCTAGGTAATACGTTCTCGCTAAAATATTGGAAAATTATGGAGTAAAGAATTTATTACAATGAAAATCTAACATCTGTTATAAGACCATAATAGGACGTGCCCATGTCTTGGTAGTATGTCCACGACAAAATATTGGAAAATTATGACGTACAGACTTTATTATGATGAAAATTTAACACCCATGTTTAATACCATAAAGGACGTGCCACTGTCTAGGTAGTACGTTCATACAAAAATATTGAAAAAAATATTTCGTACAGAATTTATTACTATTAAAATGTAATAAACTGTCCTTTTCGACTTATAGCCTACGAAGCCTGACGAACAGAACGTCAGATTTTAGAAGTGACATGATATACAGCTTGTTGCTTTAAGCATACTTGTGATATAAGTATGAATATAACTTACAAACACATTGGTTAGACATTATTTATTGGGCCTGGAAGGAAGCTTTCCAATCAGTAGGGATTACCCAGTTGTAGAAAATGCTGCAGGTGTTATACGGGATCCGTTATAGACTATCTAGTACATTTATTTTCCTACAAATTTGACCAATGGCATAGCTTTGAATATACTTAGGTACATCATTATTGTTTGTGTATTTATCAGTTCATACACTTCACTCTCTAAAAGCATCACTTTTTTTAGTCCCTCGGTATAATTTATCATATGATTACTAAACAGAGAAGTAAAATAATGTACATTCGTAAGTGAAGAGTGTAGAGTGGATTGTGTTTCCTCCTAAGATTGGAATTGAATGCGATTTTGTTTTAAATTCTATTAGTAATTAGGATGAATAAATTAGCAAATTATAATATAGGCTAGTGAGAATATTTCAAGAGCATTTCCGTTAAAATAAAAAAATGCAATTAAGTGTTTACATGAACCTACACAATACTAATCTGCGCAAAAAAATATAATGAGTATCCTGATTGCTGAGAATAGATTTATGTTCATATAAACTTTTGACGGGCACTTAGTATTATTGCTCTCGAGAAATATAACGTGCTAGTGTTCAAACATTTCTAAGTCAATACTGTGTTATGTTTCAGTGTACAGAAGACAGTCAATGTTGTTCCAAGGTGTGCCTCAAACCTTTCTGCAAAATTCTTGGTATAGAAAAGGTAAAGAAGCCTTTTAGAGGCAACAGAAGGAGACCAATATGCAAAACAACCTAGACTTCAAGATCATCGATATTGTATCTTTAGGAACTTACCTATATTGTTTTGATACAATCCATACAATTTAAGGAATATTAGTTAATTTTTAAGTTTATTAAATCTACAGAATATGAAATAATTAAACCCTATTTCAAAATTTACAGAATTTAAAGGGTTTAAATACTTTTCCGTTTATGATCTAAGACTTAACGAACCCACTCCAAAAATCAACATCCAAAATCTTTCTCACAATAAGCTGACGTTTTCAACGTTTGGATAAGGTTTCCATAATTTATGATAAAACATTTATTTTGTTCATTTTTAAGTTACGCAAACTAATAATTATATATTTTGTAACATTATATCATTGGTATTATATAGTAATTTTTTTAATAAACCGTTTTTAGCATAAAATAAAAACTAATAAAATTAAAGTGTTAGTATTATTTTACTATCACACTATAAATAGTTATACAATTCAAAGTATTCCAGGATGACAAATTCAAGGTATTTTGGATGACAATAAATGTACTCAAGTTGGTTTTTCAATACAAATTTATTTCTTTTTACAAGGTGAATACTGCCACTACCATACTTTTGATAGTAATAACTGTCTTATAGCCTAATTTTAATGTTATTTGCTGCGCATATAACTGGATCGAGTACTTACCTTCACTAAAAATGGGATATTTGATTATTGTTTCCTTGATTTTCTTAAACGATATGTTGTTCGATTTATAAAAAAAAAACATTATTTTTGAATAATTGTTTTGTACAATGATTGTGCTTTGTGCTATATTAGTAAAGAAAATCAAAGGAAGCCATCTAGAAAGGGATAGAAAATAACTTTTACCATACATTTTAGAATTAATCGTTAATAATGTTAAAATTCGCCAAAAATTTGATAAATGTTTGTTTTAAGGAAATAATATAAAACAGCCATAGACAGAATACCCAAAACCTAAACTAAGTACCAATTATAGCTAAACATATATTGACTATTGACGATAAGGAAGGATCCCGTAAAATATGCGACGTGTTCTGAAGCACCCCGTAAAACATACAGTAGTAACCTAAAGCATTAATAGAAAGAGAATAATAATTCTCAAAGTACCAAGATTTATTAAATCATTATCTAACATTTTAATTTGGAACATTGAAAATTTTATATAACAATTCAGTGATTAATATTTACTTAAAGTAAACAAAAGGTTAGGCTTTAGGCAACAATTATATTTTGGTGCTATGGTCACGGATAGAGCGCTGCGGGATGGGCTAGAAGTGTAACAGTAGTGGCGTGTATTTCAGAGTGAACCTTAAATGTTCAACTCGGCTTGGAACTTCTCCAAATTTCAACACACAGGCACTTCTGTGCTGTCGAACCCAAGGCGATGTTTTCTCTCCTTTCACTTTGTACTTCTTTGTTTATTTTTTATAAGCCTACACTTGCATTTTATTTAAAACTTATCGTTAAAAAAATACATTTTCCATTAGCTGATAGACTTTTTCTCTTGTCCTCCAATATTATTGTTATTGTTTACATCAGCACAAATTAAAATTAAGTATATTTAATTTAAAGATATATACGTAAAATACAATGTAAGTGAATTTAAAGAAAAGTTTGACTAGATCAAGTAATATGATCAGGATAACTTATAGACATATTCTGAACAGAACTTAATACTTGTATGTATGTATACTGCATAATTTAAACTGTTATATTTTCTAAATATAGAATGTAAGGGCAGTAGAAATAACGACAAGTTCCAACTAATCTTTAGAACTATTCCATTTGTACCTATTACATACCTTTCAGCAATGGTGTTTTTTACCTCAAACTAAAAATAGTATTGTAATGGATATTTTTAATTTTTACTCTCTGAAACCATGGGCTTCAAATAAATGTATCACTATAAAACCGTTTTGTGTCTATAAATACAGAGCGCGACTCACTGGCTAATCTATTTGTTTTTAATTTTTTATATTTAAACATATCGACAATATTACTGAAAGTAAGTGAATATTTGCGGAAAATTCAGGTAAACAATGTCATACTTAGGTTTTCAACAAACTACGGCCATGGTTACTAGAGATTGTAATTTATTGGTTATGGCATTAACAGTACGACATGTCAGTTCTGGTTGTGTCTAGTAGGGCAGTTGCCACTACTAGTGTGCAAGTCACGGTTTTCATACTCACTATAAATTACTAACTTACTTACTGGTACGGTATTAACTAAGTTTCATAACTATTAATGTGTTTCCTCAAAACTTACTGCCACTGATGAAATCAATCTTTTGAAGTGGTATTTTCAATGGATTGTAGCAAGCTGGTAATAACTGATCATAGCCACTTGTGGAACATTTGTAGAATATACATTTTATCGGGTAGGATAAACTTAGTAGAAGCTGTCTATTTGCAGAGAGATCCGAACTATTATAGATTACTTATCAATTAAGGCATTCAGTAACTCGGAATGGGTGCCAAGTATTATCATGCTTCGAACACATAAATTATTTATTTTTAAAATCCTTGAGATGTCATTGGTTTTTTTTTTCAAACTAGTAAAATTGTAATTAGTTATTAAAGACCATTAAAGGTCACTCGAGTGACTTGAAAAATTTCATTGCGTATGTCTGTCCATCCGTCTGTCTCTCCGCACGATATTTCGAGTCCGAACTTACGTATATATTTGATATTCTGCACGACGCTTTATCTTTGTAAAGGCAACATTGAGTGTGATGAGGGCACACAAATGAGTGTGTCAATCCATGGGATTTGGCTGAGCGTTAGTGAACATTTTTACATTGGTCTTATGGGTACTATGATATCAACGAGAAAATTGCTGACATTTAAACATGCTACATAGCAACACATATAGTCTACGAAATAAGTAATGGAGTCGGAATTTTGCATGCAATCATATCAAAGCCTTATAAGCCATGCGGTGTGGCTTACCCCTACCTTAATAATACTTAGTGGCTAAGCGTTAGCGAAACCTTTCACTGGAGAGGTTATATCAATTTTATTTCTGTTTGTCTGTCTGCGCTTTATCTCGAGAACGAATAACTACTATACTTCAAGTTTTGTATAAAGTTTTTCAAAATCAAGCTATTGCTTGATCTAGTTTGATAAGGGTGTGAGTCACTCTATGCAATTTGGCTGAGCTTTATTGAAGTATATAACTCAGTTTCCTGGTTCAACTAATCTTTTGTCTACCGGGGGAATTAAAATTTTACTTTCATTACTTTATTTATTATTTTCTATTTGCTGGTCCTCAGGGTATCTCAATAATAAAATAAGCTATCGAAAGTTTGAAAGCAACCCCAGCAAAGCCTTTTGCTAGTTTGCCGTCCCCCTAGCTTTTTTTTAGTTCAGTACCATTTTAAACAGTTATACTAAAAGATTTTGAGGGAAAAAGGCCAAAACCCATTTGCAAAATCCCCGAAAATCGAACTCATGATCTGTCGGTTATAGAGCCATTGCCTTAATTCTAAGCTGTAAAGAAGGTCTAAAGGTTGATATAAAAGAGCTGCGTGTGAGTTTTTTTTATATTGCACTTATCAACGATGACATACCACATAGGTGTATCTAAGCTATTATTACAAACTGGAAATAAAACTGGAATAAAAAACTCGAAGTATTTCAACATTAAACTTGCATGTATTAATAGTTTGCCTGAATACTTTCACTACATTCAAACTATTCATTAGTAAATTATTTATACGCTTCTTAACTACCACTCCTAATTCTCCGTGGCAAACATCTGGAAAGCTGTACAATTTTTAAAATCTGTATGCTATATATATATATTCACTTCGGTTGTATAATGTAAATTTTGTTGCTGTGTTATTTTTGTTTTATACTTTTTATTATACCTTTTATTATACCTTTTTGAAAACGGCAAAGCCGAAATATTAAAGGAAATTTAAACTAAGAAGTCTAATTTGTTATATTATATATATATATATATATATATATATATATATATATATATATATATATATATAAGTAGATAGTAATATGGGGTTCCTGGCGCACTTTCGGAGCCGACCGAAAAGCAATGTAAAATACTGTTCAATGTACCATAAAGGAAGCTGAGAAATAACACAGCAAATCTCAATGAAAAATTAACCGAATCTACAGTCGTTCGTCTCCAAAAGCGATCGGCACATTACTATCTACTCTGTGGAATGAAAAATTAACCAAATCTGAGCTTCTACTTTCTTAAGCTGTGCTTTGTAAAATGTTGTCAAATCTGCTACGAATAAAGGATTTATCTTAATAAAATTTAATCAATTTAAAACATTTTTTACTAAAAACATACTGTACTTTAATAAAAAACTTTTCTACTAAATAAACAACATGAACTCACCAAGCTCTCTTCAGTTTCTAGCATTTCAAAAACTTACAAAGAAAGACAATTTTAACGAGTTCAACGAATTACCAAAACATTTTAAAGAACAGTTGATACTTTCCTTAAATGATACAGAATTCAAAGAACTTGTAAAGTCTTTTGCAGAAAAAACGTCTAATGGAGTGTTTTTACTATCGGCAAAAAACTAAAAAAGTAAGGGATTACATATTTAATATAATTACGAAAGATATTGAAAAGAAAGTAAAAAATAAACAAACAGAGAGTTTTCATCGTTTTTTTATGACATTTTTCCCATATTATACGTTCTTTCAAGATAATCAAGACTTAATTGATGAATTTCTTAGGAATTTTTGTAAGTATCAAGATTTATCAACACAATTCATTAAAGAGCATTATAGAATTTTTCTTATAGAATATAGCCACATTTTTGTGTGAAACAAAAGGTATTACTGTAGATAATATTCCATGTGATTCCTATGAAGAAAGACACCAACTATGGTTATCAAAACAGTACTATGACGTGGGGAGGGACTGCAAGTTTTAGAGTTAAGACTTTATTCTACAAAGTTAATTGTTATAATTTCTTTATCTTTAATAGTCTTCTTTCCAGTAACAATCAAGTGTAATTTTTCATTTTTGTTTAATTCTTTAATCTTTTTCTCATCCAAAACAGTCAAAAATCTGTTCCAAGAACTCCATTTAAATAGAAAAATTTCAAAGTCAAAAAGTGCAAAACCATTTCTCGGTCGACCTTTTCTCCTCCCTCTGTCTCTTTCTCTCTCCCTCTCTTTTTATGCCTATGACACGATCACTTCTGCCGTTTATAGGCTAGGATCTATATTCAGGCTAGAGAGAGAGAGAAGAGCGAGATACGGATAGAGAAATGGTTCCGGAATACGATCTGAATACTTCTGAACTTGGTGTTTCTCCGCTATGGCCACTCGCATTGAAACAGTTCAGAAGTAAACTTCCTAACCGACCAAACCGAATTCGCGGACATATATACTCAGCAACACAATACAACAGCCCATCGAGAAGTAAAAATTTAAGAAATTAATTTAAAATATAATTTGAAAATTACAAGTAACAAAATGTACGCATATTTAAAATAGGTAAAATTATCTAACATTTTGAAAAAGAAAATGTTATAATAGTAAACGGGAACACAATTTTTATTCTTAAAAGAAAATCTGCATTACCGACATTTTAGTTCCGAAAGATTGCGCTGTGTGTATCAATGACAGTCGAGGTGTGCTACTACAGACCGACCATCACGATAATCGCTTCGCCTGCGTCATATCCGTAGTGATATCACGCCGTGAGAGGCGCAATCGTTGGTTTACAAGCACCATTTAGTTAAATAAATTTTTCTATCTAAATGGAGCGCGAAAAAATATCATGTCCGTTCTGCAAAAAAGAAATTTTAAGAAAAAACTATGATCGCCATTATAATTCTAAAAGTCACGAAAAAAACAATCAAATTTACGATAATGAACTAAATTATTTAAGACAATGGGCTAGAGAAAATAAAATTGCCGATCACGAAAACATGTTTAATATTGAGAAATTACGTGAATTAAAGAGAAATTTCAAAGTTGAAAAGAAAAATCTCGACCTATTTAATGATGAAAAAGTTCATTCAATAGCTGAAAAGTTGGCTATCGGTACTAACGATAAAACCAAGTCTGAAATGATCGAAGAAATTGATAAAACTCTTAAAGTAAAATCCGAAAATATCATTGATGTAGAAGTTTTATCCTCAATACACGGTCTTTTCAAGCAATACATTTTAACAAACTTGAACGACAATTCCATGTCAATTTACAAATATCTTTCAATTATGCGGTCAGAAATTAAAAGTTTAATCGAGAAATTTCAAGAAAATGTTAAAAATATGAAGGGCTATCTCTCTTTGGAATGTGAATACGAACGAACTTTAGTGAATGGTGAACCGCAAACATGTCTAATGTATTTTACTATCAAAGCAGACGAAATCTTTGACGTAAACGACTTTATTACTAAGCAATTTAATAAATTAACACATCGAGAACAAACGAATAATCCAAATAAAGGTTCCGGATGGACATTTAAAAGTTGTAAACAACTAGTTTTGAGCCTTAACAAACACGAAATGATGAATGCAGGATCATACATCGATTTACCAAAGAATATCAAAGATAAAAAAGCTTGTATAAATATAAAAAAATAGAGATGATTTTTGCTTTATTTACTCAATAAGATGTGCTATTGAAAAACCAGAAAGAGACTGTGAACGTGTAAAGCAATACGAAAAATTTGTGAATGACGAAATATTTTCAGGTTTTGAGTATCCAATGTCTCTGAAAGATATACAAATATTTGAAAAACGAAGCTACAATTCCAAGTATAAGTATCCAACAATGTCTATCAATGTCTACAGTTTTGATGAAAATATTAACATTGTTCCGTTACAAATTTCTGAAAAATATGACGCTGAAACAAACATTGATTTATTGTATGTTAAACAAGATGATAAATCTCATTATGTTTTGATAACCGATTTAAATAAGCTTGTTTCTTCGCAGTTGTCTAAACATAAAGAAAGAAAATTTTTGTGTAGAAGATGTTTAAGCCATTTTTACAAATCTGGAGATTTAACAGATCACTTAGAAATTTGTAAAAATCATGAAGTTTGTAAGCCAATTATGCCATTTCCAGGTCAAACAACTAAATTTACTAATTATCAAAAGAAATTTAACCATCCGTACGTAATTTATATGGACTTTGAGAGCATATTAGAAAAAATTCCGACATGCAAGAACAATCCAGAAAGATCGACTACAACCAAGATTCAGAGGCACATTCCTTATGGTTTTACTCTATATTTAGTGTCGAATGTGACCAATCGCATGTACAAACCGATATGTTATCGTGCCAAAAATGAAGAAGATTTGGAAAACGTCCAGACAAAATTGTTTGAAGAACTCAATAAATTATCGAAATACATAGCGAAAAAATATAATTCTAAGAACATGAAACCTATGAAATTGACAGAAGAAGAAGAAATTTCGTATCAAAATTCAAACGTTTGTCATATCTGTGAATGGTCTGCTTATGATGTTGGGTCAATTCAGTATGGTTTTACTCCTGATAGTTGGAAAGATAAGAGTTATAATAAAGTGAGAGATCATTGTCATTTAACCGGCAAGTTTCGAGGCGCAGCTCATGCATGTTGCAATCTGAATTTGAAATTTCCACAAAACATTCCAGTTTTCTGTCACAATATGAGTAACTACGACACACATTTGTACATAAAAGAATTGGCTAAACAATATGGAAATGTTGATTTGATTGCAAACACCGATGAAAAATATATAAATTATTCTGTAAATTCTGGATATGGCTATGAATTCGAAGGTGATAAGCCAAGAAAATTCATCAAGTTTTCGTTTGTAGACACATTTAGATTCATGGCCTCGTCTATTGAAAAATTAGCTAAAAATCTAAAGAAAGAAGACTTCAAACATACAAATCATTTTATACAAGATGGACGAATATTGAACGCAATTCTAGAAAGACAACCAAATGACGAAGAAGAAATCTTTAAAATTCTATCTGGGAAAGGTATATTTCCTTACGAATTTATCGATAGTATTGAAAAACTTGATTACACAGAAGAGCTGAAAATTCAAGATTTCTATTCACTTTTGACAGACGAGAGCATATCTGAGAAAGATTATCAACACTACTTGAGCGTTTGGAACAAATTAAAAGAGAAAAATCTTGGAAATTACTCTGATTTGTACAATATCCAAGATGTTTTATTGCTTGCTGATATATTCGAAAATTTCAGAAACATTTGCCTTAATTGTTATAAACTCGATCCGGCACATTATCTAACAGCTCCAAGTCTTGCTTGGGACGCAATGTTAAAATTAACGAAAATTGAGCTTCAGCTGATAAACGATTACGATATGTATTTAATGATTGAAAAAGGTATTCGCGGAGGCATTTCTCAATGTATTAAACGATATGTTAAAGCAAATAACAAATATTTGAAAGATTTCGATAAGACAAAACCAGAAAGCTATCTGTTGTACGTCGATGCCAATAATCTTTATGGTTATGGTCTTATGCAAAATTTACCATATAACGAAATCAAGTGGATGAACCCGAAAACATATACAACAGCAGAATGGCAAGAAACAATTTTAGAACTCACTGGCGACGAAGATTATGGCTATATTCTCGAAGTCGATCTTGGATATCCAACAAATTTACACGAACATTACAAGGATTTACCTCTTGCTCCAGAACATTTTAAAAACAAACTTTGCACAACTCTACTGGATAAAACTGAATACGTTGTTCATTCGAGAAATTTGAAGTTCTATTTGGAACAAGGTATGATTTTGAAACATGTGAATAGAGTTATTGCATTCGATCAGAAGCCTTTTATGAAAGAATACATTGATTTTAACACAAACATGAGAACCAAAGCTACAAGCGACTTTGAAAAGGACTTTTATAAGCTGATGAACAACTCAGTTTTTGGAAAATCTATGGAAAATGTGAGAAACAGATGCGATATTAGACTAGGAAATGAAGAATTTTCAATGAAACAGGCCAAGAAAACGAACTTCAAAAGCTTCACTATCTTTGACGACAACTGTATAGCGAGTCACATGTACAAACAAAAGGTTAAATTTAACAAACCGATTTACATAGGATTTTCAGTTCTCGACCTCTCAAAATTGCTAATGTACGAGTTTTATTACAACAAATTAAAGAAGTTTGATCCAGATTTGAATCTGTGTTACATGGATACAGACAGTTATTTTCTAGAATTGAAACGAGATCCTTTTAAAATTATTAAAGAAAATATAGATGACTTTGATACAAGTGATTATCCAAAAGATCATGAATGTTTCACTACTAAAAATAAGAAGGTAATAGGGAAATTCAAAGATGAGTTAAATAGCGAAGTTTTAGAAGAATTTTGTGGTTTAAGGTCTAAGATGTACTCGTACAAATATCTAGATAAAAACCCAGTTAGGTGTAAAGGAATTAAGAGAAGCGTTGTAAATAAAACAATAAATATCGAAAACTTGAAGAGATGTTTGTTCGAAGATAAAGAAGAATTTAGGGAGATGACAGTCATCAAAAGTTATAAACATGAGTTGTACACTGTTACCATAAACAAGCTGGCACTGAACGCTAAAGATGATAAGAGAATTGTCCTAGAAAATAAGATCGATACAGTACCGTATGGCTATAAAAATGAAGCAAAATCTGATATATTAGACGAATTAAATAAACTTGGAAACTTTGATATGTAAATGGAAGATGATTTAATTCACTGTCACAAGTGTAAAAAGAAAACGAAAAATATAGATTCAAAAATCGTTCAAACTCAAAATGGATTGTATAGAATTGCTGCAAAATGTTCAAAATGTAAGACAAACAAGAGTAAGTTTATAAAGAATCCAAATCCAAAACCTGTTAAGCAAGAATTGAAGACTAAAGATGAGATAGAGATTGAAGCTCAAGAAATTCATGCACCAGTACGAAAAAAGTTTAAAAAGAGAAAAATTATAACATTAGGAATTGACGATTTATGGGCAGCAGATTTAGTTATAATGTCTAACTATTCAGATCAAAATGATGGATTTAAGTATATGTTAAATGTTATTGATACTTTCTCAAAATATGCTTGGTCAAGAGCTATCAAAAGAAAAAACGGCAAGGATATTTCAAAAGCTTTCGAAGATATAGTAAAAGATGCCATAAGGATCAATCACAAACCTCCTAACCTACTTCATACAGATAAGGGTTTAGAGTTTAAAAATAAAGAATTTAACGATGTTTTGAGGAAATACAACATTAAGATTTATCATACTGAAAACGAAGAGAAATCAAGTATTGTAGAGAGATATAACAGAACTCAAAATGAGAGAATGAAAGTAATTTTTGAGATTAATAAAAACTTTAAATGGATCGATATTCTTCAAGAAATCGTAAAGAAATATAACGATACTGTTCATAGCACAATCAAAATGAAGCCGAAAGACGTAGATAAGGATGCAGAAAAGGAGTTATTAGAGACCGTTTTCAAGTATGTTCCACCTGAAATTCACACGAAAACTAAATTTAAAGTCAATGATCATGTAAGAATTGTTAGTAAAAAACAAACATTTTCGAACAAATATAAGAACAATTGGTCAAGAGAAATCTTTGTGATTTATCAAATTAATAACACAGATCCTGTAACTTATAGTATAAAAGATTTAAATAATGAAGAAATAACCGGAAAGTTTTATGAATATGAATTGAGAAAGTCAAAGCTATAATTTTTTCTATATAAATGGAGTCTCAAAATAAATGTACAAAGTGTCAAGAATTTAAAGATTTAAATGAATTTTATAAAGATAAAAATAGGAAAGATGGAATGCATTATAATTGCAAAGATTGTGAAAGGGAATATCATAAAGAATTATATGATAAAATAGAAAAATTAACTTTGGAAGATAAAGAATGTCTTAAATGTAAAGAAACTAAAAAAAAATTCAGAGTTTAATAGTGATCACTATAGTAGAGATAAGAAAGACTCATATTGTAAAGATTGTGTAAAGAAGAATCACCATAGATTATATTATGAAGATACTCAATGTGAATGTGGAAGAACTATAAAATGGTTAAATAATTATCAAAAACATTTACAAACAAAATATCATAATTCAAGAGTTTTAACATTTTCATCGTGTAATAATTTGTTCTATATAAATGGAGTCTCAAAAGAAATGTACAAAGTGTCAAGAAGAGAATAGAAAAGACTGTTATTGTAAGGAATTATATGATAAAATGAACAAATTAACTTTAGAAGAAAAAGGGTTACTTTTGTAAAGAAATTAAAAATATTTCTGAATTTAATAACTGGCAGTATAGTAAAGATAGAAAAGATGCTTTTTGCAAAGATTGTGCTAAAAAAATTTTCAGCGAAAGTTATAAAAACGAAATGCCTTGTGAATATGAAAAAAAATTCTACGATGGTTACCTAGTTATGCTAAACATTTACAAACAAAATATAATAAATCGAGAGTTTTTAGTAAAATTTAGAAACATTTTCATCGTGTAATTTAGATATTCTATAAATCAGTCGAGATTCTGCCATATTTGTAGTAAAATGATTTCCGTTGTATAAAATATTCAAAGATTCTTTCATTTGGTTATACAGATTGATAGAATTTGGTTCGTCATCAATGAACAAAATCTCTAATTCAGGATAATTTATTTTTAGATGTTTTAATCGGTTTGGTATTTCTCGTTTCTGAGCTCTGATAACGTAATAAGGCCATTCCCACATGTGATTCTTCTTAATTAACACAAAAACATGGTGTTTTTTCTTATCAAAATCTTTACATACCATATCTCTCTTCATTAATTCCATTCGCAATTCTTGATTCTCTATTTTCAAGGATTTCATTTGACCTGAAATTTGTAACTGTTTTATTTCATCTTTTAACTGCTTATTTTCGTTTTTGAGTTTGTACTCACCATATTTTCTAATGGAAGGTAATACTTCTTTCGTAACCCAATTTTTAAACAATTTCGCTTCTGGTTTATGCGATCTCAAAATTAAAGAATAAAGTCCAGATTCATTAACGAAAACAGTGTTATTTTGGAAGTTTGAAGGTAAGCTATTTATAGCCCCCCTTATATTTAGATTAAAATAGAAGTTTTTATCATCTTCGTCAACGTTTATTCTGATCGTTTGCATAGTATTTTCATATTCTAGAATTTTTGCTACGTCTTTAGCCTTAAACCAGATCACATTGTTTTCGTCAACAATCGTAAAGATATGTTTGTTATTGAATTTTAGTTGATTATTGAGTAGGTCTACAACTGACTCCATTTAGATAGAAAAGAAATTTAACTAGTAATTTTTATTTCAGTATAAAGTCCAGATTCATTGATAAAAACAGGGTCAGGATGAAGATTGTTAAGGGGTCTATGGGATAGACTCCTGTAATTTATACATTCAAAAGTTGTTTTCATTCAAAAGTTGTTTGAGAACGATTCGTTCCCCCCTTGATTCATCATTCTTTCGACAATCTTAAATATATTGTTGTTTTACTCTCATTATTTAATAGATTTCCTTCAGAGTCTTGAATAGTCAGAACGATTTTTTGAATTCTTTTAATATTTTTTCTAATTGGAATATAATCGATTTCATTTGGTTTTTCACTGATTTTTGATCCATAAGCAACATTTGGGAAAAATGTGTACAAAATTTCCGATTCTTTGTGTAAATGTTCGGTATGATTTTCAAAACTAGGTTCAACGAGATTACAATGTACTTCAATTACATCAAACGGTCTAAATTTTGGCGTTTTATTTCCTAAATATACCTGATTTGGCTCAATAGTTTATTGAACAAACCCTAATAAATCTACAATAATTGCTGAAAACATTATTCTTACTGGTGATTTTATTTGAATTTTATTAGAGAGATAATTTTTTTGCATTTCAAACTTGTTTTCGTCAAAGTTTAAAGATTTATCTGATTGTTTGAATGTTTTCAGATAATTTTTAAGGGAATTTTTAATTTGATCGAAAGTATAATATCCTTTGTTTAAACCATAATATTTTGTTATGTTCTTCTCACTAAATCCTATACAATAAGGAGAAACTTTCACTAATATTTATTACAAAATTATCAGAATAAAAGCCGCTTAAACCGATAAAATAATTTGATTCTTCCTCTAAGTGTATAGGATGTTCCAAGTTTAAAACTAATTTAGAGCTTTCTGAAGTCAACTTGAACAGCTTCATTTTCGCAAGCGTTGCTTCAAGATGAAAATCTTCTATTTAAATGGAGAAATTTTTAAAGCAAAAAGATCAGATAAAACTTCAAACGTTTGAAGAAAATAAGAAAGATCAACCAATCAGATTGTTAATTGTTGGTTCAAGTGGATGTGGAAAAACAACTTTATTATTGAATTTTATCTACAATAGGTTGATTCCTTATTCCAATGTATACGTCTTTAGCAAGTCTTTGGAACAAGACGCCTATAAAAAATTACAAGAAAGATTTGAAAATATTGAGAAAAACTTAAACAAAAAAATATCACATTTTTATAATGCTTCTGAGGACATAGTTCCGTTAAGCGAATGTAAACCCAATTCGTTAATCGTTTTTGATGATTGTATTTTAGAAAATCAAGACGTTATCAAGGAATATTTCGTAATGTCTCGTCACAAAAATATCTCTTGTATCTATCTTTCCCAATGCTTTTCAAAGGTTGATAAACAAGTTATAAGAAATAACCTGAATATGTTGTGTGTTTTTAAGCAAGACGATCACTATTCGAGAAAGATTTACAACAATTATGTGGGATCTGATATGAGTTTTAACCACTTTATTGAGTTATGTGATAAAATTTGGAAGGAAGACTACGGATTTTTAACTATTAATCTAACTTTGAAGCCTAAAAATGGCAAATATTTGAATAAGTTTTCTAATATAAATGCTGCTCAGTGGTCTGACAAATCTACTTGATAAAATATTTGTTACAATTATTTTTATATTATCTTTAATTTTTATTTACATTATGAAAATAACAGAAAAACGGTAAATCTGTTCACGTTCCACGTTCACGTTCCACGTTCACGTTCATGTTTCACGTTCATGTTTCGTGTTCACGTTTTCACGTTTCGTGTTCACGTTCCACGTTTCGTGTTCACGTTCTCGTTCACGTTCTCGTTCACGTTTTACGTTCCACGTTCACGTTTTACGTTCCACGTTCACGTTTTTACGTTCCAATTTCACGTTTTTACGTTCCAATTTCACGTTTTTACGTTCCACGTTCACGTTTTTACGTTCCACGTTCACGTTTTTACGTTCCACGTTTCAAAATTTTCCTAAATAAATGGCGAACGTAACTTCAGAAGAAGCAAAAAAACTTGATCAAATAGAAAAGAAATTAATCAAAGAATTTAAAGAACAGATTCGAATTGATGAAAAAGAACAAGAATTTATTCAAAAAATTAATCAACCTGTAACTTCTGCAATAAAAAACGTTGAGGGCAAAATTGAAAATGTTTTAAGCGATAATCAAAATTTAATGAATTTGGTTCCAGTTGTACGACAATTTGCCGATATTTCGATTCCAGAATCTGAGTTTGAATTGCCAAAATTACCATCTTCAACACCATTTAGACCTCGAATCATTGAAGACTCTACCATAGTTGAACCAATAAGTCCTGGAACAACGGATATAATAATTGGTGAAATTGGTAAAAAAATTTCTTCCTAGAGCAAAGGATGATAAATTTGGTTTGTATTGGGACAGAATAAAGAAAAGTTTTATGATTGGAAATTTGCCCGTGAATTTTGAGCATAATGATATCATTATTAATGAAAAAACATATGAAGGAACTCAAGGTTTATGGAGATTATTAACAGGCACTGATGTTCCAAAAGACGGTTTATATTCTGAAGAAGACTTGAAAAAGTATACTGAAATTTTATGGAAATCTGATTCAATTTACAAAAATAATGATCCATCAACTAAGAAACCAAAGTCAAGTAAAGGTAAAAAATATCTCAATTTGATTAAACCAATTTGGGAAAAAAGAATCGAAGGATCAGGTTGTAAGAAAATACAGTGATAATAAGATTGAATACAGATATATCGACGATTTGACAAAACTCGATGGAATTATTAATTATATTTATGCTCAAGAAAAGGCTGGAAACAACAATTTTTTGAACGAAAAGAAAGCGATTAAGGATTTTATTTCGAACAAACTTGACGAAATGATTGAAAAACCTGATGGAATTAAATATTTAAAACGAGTTTTGCCGGCAATAAGTTCATCTATGATTGAGGGTAGTGGACTTTTGAATGATTTTATCAACAATTTACCTTTTGAATTACACGTACCAACTTATCAGTATCTGGGGCCTGGCACAAAACTCGAAAAAAGACTAAAAAGAGGAGATACTGGTATAAATAAATTAGATCAAGCTGCTATGGAACACGATATTTTTTATGCAAAACATAGAGACACAAATTCCAGACATATCGCAGATAAAGTTTTGCAAGATAAGGCAATGGATAGATTTTTATCAAAAGATGCTAGTTTAGGTGAAAGATTTGTTGCGCTTCCAACAGCTGGAGCAATGTTTTTGAAGAGAAAACTAGGAATGGGAATCGAAGAGAACTTGAAATTTTAACTATATAAATGGAGGTGAACGTAAATTTCAGCAAAAATCAGAAAGAAAAAATAAAATCCTCTTTTAAGAAGAAAATACCCGTTAGTATTCAATTTAAAATAGATCAACTAAAAAATGGCGAAGATAAGATATTTTTAACAAATAGACAATACAATAAACTCGAAAAACATAAGAAAAACAATAAAGGAACCAGAATAGAATTTTCTTATAATCAGTTGAAAGAACTTAAAAATGGTGGACTTTTGAAAGATTTATTAGATTTTGGAGAAAATATTCCAGTTGTTAAAAATGTTGTTCCTTATGTTCGTAAAGCTGCTCCAATCGTTAAAAAAGATGTGATTCCTATTGTTCGAAACATTTTAAATTGGTTAGATAAAGAGTTGGAAGATGTTACAGGATCTGGATTAGATGAAAAAACTTTGAATTACGTGAAATCAAACATTGAAAAAAAAATTTAAACCTTTAACATTCGGGGAATTGGAAGAAATCTGCAAAAATATTAAACATTTTAGAGGAATTTTTATGCGCGATACATTACCTGAAAAAGTTAAGAAATTTGAATGTGGAATTGTGAATTTAGACTCGATTATGGGAAGTGGAACGCATTCGATTTGTTATTATAAAAATGATAAGAATGCATGTTATTTTGATTCGTATGGAAGAATTGAGGACAAACCACCTATAGAATTGATTAAATATTTGAAAAAATCAAGCGTCTACTACAATGATTCTCAGATTCAAGACTATAAAGATCCCCCAATTTGTGGTCATTTATGTGTTTTTGTTTTGAATGAACTGAGTAATGGTAAAGATTTTAAAGAAGTTGTTAACAAATTATTGCTTAATAAATATGGATTCACAAAATATTTTTGACGTATTTGGAACACAAATTATTCAAAATGTAGATAATAGTTTGAATTTTGATAGTTTGAGAAATGAGTTTGATAACAAGTTAGAAAATTTATTACAAAACCTTCCAGATTCAGATATGTTTGCTGTCGAGATTGAAGATTTTAAAGCAGAATATGATAACAAACTTGCAAATTTCATGAGTTCAAGTGAAGTTGCTGATAAAATAAAAACATTGAAAAAAGAATTTCAAGATGGTGCAACAAAATTATTTACCAATTTAATGTCTCATATCGAAAAAGCTGATAAAATTACTGAAGCGATCAAAGTTGAAAAGAATTATGTTAGTTTGGCTAATAAAAAAAGAATTGTCGGTGTTCGACCTGGTATTGACAAACATGATGTTGTTGTTAAAGAACAAATTTTAAAACCTCTAAAATTATCAGAAAACATCGATATTGTTGATTTACATGATCCGAATGTTAAAAATGCCTTAGATTTTAAAGGAAAAAGAATTAGCGGTGTTAGTAAAGGAATTAATCCATTTGATGTTGTTGTAATGATTCAATTAGAAGATCCTATTAAAATGTTTAATGAACTAAAACAAAATTATGAGAATCATAAACAGCATGTTAAAGATTTTACAACAGAAGTCTATGACAAGTTAGAAGCCAGAAATAGAAGATCAGTAGACGATGTTGGTGAAATTAATGAAAAACTTACTAATTTTAAAGAGTCTTTTGATAAGTTTAGTTTAGATGCTACGAAAACTTTTGAGAATATTGGTCATAAATTTGTTGAATACAATGATTCTTATGCTGTCAAATTTCAAAAATTAGAAGAAAAACTTAATAATATGGAGGAAGATCTTACTGAAATAGGTATTCGCGTAGGGTTTTATGCACGATAAATTTTCCCTAAATAAATGGCGCTCATATATTGTGTGAGATGTAAAGAAAAAACTGCAACAAATGATATAAAATACTATGCAAACATCAATGGAGTTAAGAGAATTTCTGGAAAATGTGCTGAATGTAACGCAAAAAAGAGCCAATTTATAAAAACTTGATTTTGAAATTTTTTCCTAATAAATAGAGATGGCGGGACATTACAGTGCTTTCGATCTTTTTATCATGCAACACGAAAGAGATTTGAAAAAAAGAACATTGGGATGACATTTCTCAAAAATATGAATTATCCGAAGATATGATGAGATTATACGTAAACAAATTGAATTGGTATAACATTGCTAAATATCAAACTTTATCATCAGAGTTCATTCAAGAAAATATACATTATCAATTAAAAGATCATATGTCTGTTCTTTGTCTCTATCAACACTTGAGTATAAAGTTTTTGGATGAAAATAAAGATACAGTTGATTGGAACAATATTATAGATAGCGGTTACTATCCTGTGCAGATTTTATTGAAATATGTGACCGAGATCGCAAAATTTAAGGAAGAGAATCCTGAATATGACGAAGTAGATCATTAAAAATGACTCTAATCTTTTTAATTATTTTACTAAAATTTATATCTTTTCTTATAAAAACGTACATTAGATCGATGAAAAAATGATACACGATGTTTAAAATTTCTAAATTTTCTCTTATTAAATGGCGGACTACAGAAAATATGCTAGTGATATTGAAAGGGCGGAGTTTAAAAATTTTCTATCCAATTAGTAAACAACATTTGAATGAACCGAATAAAAGAACTGAGTTTAATATTGATTTTGGAGATAACTTTTGCTCGTCTAACTTCCAGTTTTATATTTCTGGAACTTTAACAAAACAAGATGGTCAAGCATATCTTGGAACTGATAATGTTAGATTAATCGATAATTTTATACCGTTTTTATTTTCTAAGATTGAAGTAAGAAAACACAATAAATTGATAGAAGAAGTCGAAAACTGTGGCCAATTAAGCACAATTAAAGGAACTATTTCGTATTCAAAAAGTGATGTTATTTCTCAAACTTCTAATGGCTTTGAATCAGATTTTAAATTTGGTGTTTTTGAAGCAGCTGGAAATTTATCTCATTTTGGATTAGGATTTTTTGAAAATGTTACTATTCCGATCTATAAAGGAGGATTTTATCTAAGTTTTATAAGAGCAGAAGACGATGATGTGATTCTGAAGACTGCAACTGGAAATGTTATGCCTGTTGATGGAAAAATAACAATTACAGATTTTTTTATTAGAGTTCCAATGATTGATTATAAAATCACGAGTAAAATAAGGTTGATTGATGAAATTACAAAAAGTCAAAACATTATGTTTTAATTTTCTAGATTGGCAATGTATTGAACAAAAAGGTATTTCCGGAACAACTTATTCGTTCGATATCACAAATATTTATAGAAATATCTTCAATCCCAAGTTCGTTATCATAGGTTTTCAAACAGATAGACAGAATAATCAAGAAAAAAATCCTTCAAAGTTTGATAGTTTGGATGTAAAAAATATCAGAGTAAAATTGAACGGTTCTTATTATCCAGATGAATTACAAAACTTAAACATTTCAGGAGGTCTTTTCAGAATCATGTATCAGATGTATCAAGATTTTAAGAAAGTTTACTGTAATAATAAGGAAATGTATTACAATCCTAAAGAATTTTTAGCGAATAGACCTATTTATGTCATTGATACAACAAAGAGTTTGACAAATATTTCTGGTTCAAAGAACGATATAATTATCAATATGGATTTTCAAAAAGCTGTTACAAACGCGATTTGTTATGTTGTTGTTGTCTCTGAGAAATTTTTAGCCTATGATGTGATTAAGAACGATATTAGAGAAATTCAGTAGTTAATGATGTTCATATTATTCTCTTTCATTCCTTCTAATATTTCAAAAATATACTCTTTCGCCACTGAAAAATCCCGATTTCTCCGTAATAATCTTTATAATCGTACACATAATATCCTAAATAGTTGTACAATAGAATGAAATTATTTATATTTATCTCTGTTGTAGAAATGTAAACACAAACATTTGCGCTGAAAAATTTATATCTCGGCAGAGTTAGTTCCATAATCTCCATTTAAACAAAAAATCTTTCTGTTTAAATGGAAGAGTATAATGCAAACTGTTACAAGTGTTGTAATAGAGGAGAAATTATTGATAAAAGGTATTTAGTTTGTAGAGGTTGTAATTTAATTTTGTGCGAAAGACCTAAACCTAAGAAATTTCGAAATAAACTAACACATTTGAATAATCTGCTTATGAAATTACAATACGGAGACAAGAAGCAAACAAAATTTCTTACAGAATTTAGAAAACAGAATAAAAATTTTTACTTATCTCTTGGAACCATTGACAAAATTATTTTCCTTTTCAAAGAATACATTAGGTTTGTAGGTATCGATACACACGTTTATTATGAAAAGATATTACCTGTATTTTTTCATTATCTGGATGTTGAATTTGTCTACGATTTTAAGCCTGAAATCCTCGATGATTTTATAGTACATTTGGAGAAATTAAACGAAGAACCTCGTGAAAAGAATGCGGTTTTACTCACATTCTCCCCGACTTCTCGAGTGATTGTTAGCAAATTTCATTTTTTCCGTCTTTAAATTTTTTCTATTTAAATGGAGTTCTTGAAAGAGTTAAATGATATTGGAGAATGTAAGTTTAAAGAGTATAAGAAGTTAAATGAATTGGAAGAAAGGAAGAAACATAGAATCTTGAATTTGGAGAAAATGAAAGATAAATTCGGGTTTACAATAATTGCCGAGTTGGAAGATTGTAAAGTACACTTGCCGAACAGATTTTTGACTGTTTTGGATGAGAAAAAGATTAAAGAATTAAACAAAAATGAAAAATTACACTTGATTGTTACTGGAAAGAAGACTATTAAAGATAAAGAAATTATAACAATTAACTTTGTAGAATAAAGTCTTAACTCTAAAACTTGCAGTCCCTCCCCACGTCATAGTACTGTTTTGATAACCATAGTTGGTGTCTTTCTTCATAGGAATCACATGGAATATTATCTACAGTAATACCTTTTGTTTCACACAAAATGTGGCTATATTCTATAAGAAAAATTCTATAATGCTCTTTAATGAATTGTGTTGATAAATCTTGATACTTACAAAAATTCCTAAGAAATTCATCAATTAAGTCTTGATTATCTTGAAAGAACGTATAATATGGGAAAAATGTCATAAAAAAACGATGAAAACTCTCTGTTTGTTTATTTTTTACTTTCTTTTCAATATCTTTCGTAATTATATTAAATATGTAATCCCTTACTTTTTTAGTTTTTTGCCGATAGTAAAACACTCCATTAGACGTTTTTTCTGCAAAAGACTTTACAAGTTCTTTGAATTCTGTATCATTTAAGGAAAGTATCAACTGTTCTTTAAAATGTTTTGGTAATTCGTTGAACTCGTTAAAATTGTCTTTCTTTGTAAGTTTTTGAAATGCTAGAAACTGAAGAGAGCTTGGTGAGTTCATGTTGTTTATTTAGTAGAAAAGTTTTTTATTAAAGTACAGTATGTTTTTAGTAAAAATGTTTTAAATTGATTAAATTTTATTAAGATAAATCCTTTATTCGTAGCAGATTTGACAACATTTTACAAAGCACAGCTTAAGAAAGTAGAAGCTCAGATTTGGTTAATTTTTCATTCCACAGAGTAGATAGTAATGTGCCGATCGCTTTTGGAGACGAACGACTGTAGATTCGGTTAATTTTTCATTGAGATTTGCTGTGTTATTTCTCAGCTTCCTTTATGGTACATTGAACAGTATTTTACATTGCTTTTCGGTCGGCTCCGAAAGTGCGCCAGGAACCCCATATTACTATCTACTTATATATATATATATATATATATATATATATATATATATATATATATATAGTATAAAGATTTTTAAAATTGTATAGCTTATATATATATATATATATATATATATATATATATATATATATTACGTTATTACTCCACATTATAGGGTTATTTTTATGTTAGAATAATTAATGGTGAACTAAAACCCTTTTTTAATTTATTTTATAGTTAGAGGTTAATGTACACACTGAAGATAGGTTTATACGGAAACACGTGTATGAAATAAAATTAATTTTCAAAAAAGGGTTTTAGTTCACCATTAATTATTCTAATATATATTTGGTGCCGAAGTGTTATACTAGGAAGAAATAAACAATATCCAATCTAAAATAAAAATTTTGTAAGTCATTGAATGATATAAATACTAACAGACTAGTGCTATATATATATATATATATATATATATATATATATATATATATATATATATACATATATATATAATATTAAGTAAATACCCTTGCAAAAATAAAAAGTAAAGCTCACCTAAAGGGAAATCCTGTGAAAGTGTACTACATAAGATTTGATCCTCCCAGGACATATCTGTGAGGGTAGTGAATTTACATTTAAATGGGATTTGGTAACGCAAGTTTGCAGAACTCCTTCAACATTCAGCTCGGGTTTTTCTTCATTATTCTTAACGGATTGCTCGTGACGTAAACTTTAACGTCGCACATAATTTCGTATATAATTTTTATAATTTACTTAATTTTTTCCAAATTACAATTATAAGTGTTATTATTTTGTATATTATTATTATTCGAAATATATGACAATATTCTGATAAACATGTGTTTATATTTGTATATTACTGAAAACGTATTGCTCGTTCAGTAACAGTTAATTTCTTAATATTATTGAATCTTAATATTATATAATAGAATTGAAAGTATATAACTAAATAAGAATACTACAGTCACTCCTTTTGTGAGATGATATATTAATTCCTACGACATTTATGACACAAGTATTTACCGATATTGGTAATTGTTAGTGTTACAATTGACTTAGACATAGTTATTTCATATTGAGATAAACTGCTTTATTAATACTATTATCTCTTATCATTATCTTATTGATGATAATCAAATCAAATCGGAAAGCTAATGAGGTATAACTTAAAAGCTGAAAGGGTACATCATACTTATATTGACTGATCCAGTCGTGTAATATTTCAATTATAAGTTCTTCCGAACACATCAATATTTTGTACGTAGCACTTAAACCTTTTATAGTATAAAACATTCAAAGGGGCAGAAATGGAATTCTCACACTTTCTGGATGATTTACATCTATACATGTTTACACTTTTTCTCAATATAATTCTATGTTTAATTCGTAGGCTATGTTACATTCGTAGGCCTCCTACTATTCTTAACAACAGTATTGTTTATTATAGCAAGTGCTTAGATTTACGCTATAATAATCAATATAAAACCAAAATTATATATAAAAAGATTAAGTATAATAATCATTTCAAGGAAATATAGAATCAATAGAACTGAAGACAATTAGGAAAAGTTGCCGTAATGGCGTAGTACTGCAAATTTCAAACACCCTATACCAGGGGTGCGCAACCTTTTTTACCCAAGGGCCACATTGTAAAGCCTTTATGGCCAGGCGGGCCAACATCCCAGGGGATTTGGAACCCCAAACAAAACGTATTGCCCGGGTTTATTCCAGAAATCTTGTGCAAAATATGAGTTTTAAGGTTATTTGGCCCTTGTTTCCTGATTATTGTAATTTCTTATTATTTATTAGTTGTTAGGTAAAGGTTTATAATATATTATGTTTTTAGGTTATTTTAGTAGAAATAAATATAAACCCAGACTTTTGGATGTTTGCTCTAATTCTGAGGGAACAATAAAAAAGTCACCAATAAATTGAATACATTGATTTTAATTAAGCCTACTAGGATACTAGGACATACAAATTACGTGGCGAGTGGTGACCTTGAGTTGGGTAGGGGTTACGTCGCCGCACCGCGCGCTATGCTGTGCTTCACGCGCGCTCTATTCGCCAACCGGCAGCCACCACCGTAGTCAGTGAAATCTGTCTGCAACTACTTTACTTCTTTCAACACTCATACTCCACCAAATGAATACGGCTCGTTCTACGTGAAATCGGCTGGACTGCTTGGTTCTCAAAATTTGTATTTATTTAATATTTCAAATGCTTGTAAACAAATTTGGTTGTTTTGGCAAAAAGGCGGGCTATATAAAACTGACTCGCGGGCCGGATTCGGCCCGCGGGCTGTAGGTTGGGCAGCCCTGCCCTATACGATCAAATGTATGTACGTAATTATAAATAATCAGCTGTTATGATTTATCATAACTGATCATATTTTGAGTATACATATGTAATGTATGTATACTCATCAACAAGAGTAAGACTCATTCTTATGAAAATCATCCCTCATCGACATGTTAGTATAGTAAATCAATGGGCTATAGTGAGCCTACAGAATGTCGTGATATGGCTTTTAGAAAAAATTAGATTGAGCTAATCTTGTTCAAATGCAAACAGTTGAAGAGGGATATTTATTATATTTTTTTTATTACAGCCTTATTTTAAACTAACTTTGGTCATATTTCAAACAACAATTTGTACGCACTAAATTCACAGTAAGGGGAAAACTCACGTTAGTTAAACAGTTGGCTTAGTGGTTTAACTATACTGGCAAAAAACACAGTGTAGTAGTGTTTGAATAGAAAGATTCAAAAAGGCTTACTCTGAATTAACTGCATGAAAGAATGGTTAGACCAGCGTAAGTATTTCTACCTCAAAAAATGTACCATAACATTATTTAGGCTTTCATAGACAACAGTAAATGGATCAAGGATATGGACATTCTTGCGAATACAATTCGGATTTACTTTCTACCAAGCTTACTAACGAACCAGAATAACTTTAAGACCTCGAAGCAAACGAAAATTCTATATTAGTTGAATTAAACTGCTATAGGTATGTTTTGAAATTCGAAAGGATGTACCTTATGTTAGAAACTCCAGAACCGTGCAGCCAAAAAGAACCGTAGGCAACATTGTTTCTCTTCATCCACAAGAGGGGTAGTAGTTCATTATTTTAATCTAACATATAAGCCCTGAATTGAGGAGGTCATAAAAATACAGATAATGCAAACTTGGTACTCCACCAGCATCCATATGGTAACACTTGTATACCATCCAGTACCATTTTACGTCACAGGTAAAAAAGACTAAAGCTCTTAATTTCCAGAAAACCGCCTAAAAT
Organism: Homalodisca vitripennis; assembly: GCF_021130785.1. NCBI lineage: Eukaryota > Metazoa > Arthropoda > Insecta > Hemiptera > Cicadellidae > Homalodisca > Homalodisca vitripennis. The sequence goes on along the minus strand of NW_025782973.1, from coordinate 7,724 downwards.
AAGAGGAGATGTCAAAATGGTTATATTTCAATATAAGTAGTTTTATTTTCCATCTCGGTGGGATAATGTCTTGTTAAACGTATGTCCCATTGTTATTACCCTCGTCAACAACAGTAATTGTTTTTATTAAAATACTTTGTACACATAGTTACCTATATGTTAATTCAAAAGATAGCACTAAATTAAATAACAATCCCTATGACATTCTTTAAACGTCTTTAAAGAGATTTGAAGAGAGAAAAATTAAACTATCTATAACTATGACTTACCAGCGTTAAATAAAACCGTTTATAACTGTATTAGCAAGTATCAACTAATCAACAAACCATACCAATTCCAAGTCAACAATCCGATACTACTTAAAATGTTAGTAATTTTCTGGTTTGTTTAAGTACAAAATCTCTCATATAGGAATTGCTGGTTTGTTTTGCTTTATTGCAAGAAACTGATGTCATCCAATCAAATACTAAAGTTACTCCCTTAGGAAACCTCTTTCAAAATAAATGAGATCTTTCTTCTCTGTTTGCTTGTTTTGCTCTTCTTTTGTTAGTTCTTAACAAACGATATTGGTCTTATATGATATGATTATTTTTTATCTATCATTTGGGAACTTGACCTGATGTACTAATTCAAACCATTTATTTCAGCACTTTTTCCTAAGTATATTGGCAATCTACTTGAACCTTACAATTCGAACATTATTTCATTCCAAAATAAAAGAGACTGAATGTAAAACGCAAAACGGTGCTGCATTATAACGGCTAATTATCAATATAGATTTTAATATGAATGTTGAGTTTAGCTTCAGTAAACCATGCCCTTAATGCAGCATCTGGAATCTGCTGTTACGGACTTGAATCATGTAATCTGGATCCACGTTCGTCTGATAATATCGAAAACATTCGATGACGAGAAGCTCTAAAAGATCAATTTAAATCGTTTTGACATCTATATTAAAAAATATAAAATATAGTTTAATACACCTGAATTGGTATTCTTAATCATAATAAACTGGAGCTAAATTCCGTTCGTTTAAATTCATTTTCTGTCTAAGATGTTTCCAGTATTGTTGTTGAGTTTGCACTGTACCCTGATTAATAAATTTTATGCCAACAAAAACCAACTTCGGCCATAAAGCGCCTTCTTCGGCTTTTTTTATTTACTTTCAGTGTAACCAGGTTCAATTACCTTATGTGCAAACATACATAGCTTTTTAAAATAAGGTAATGTTTATAACAGCATTTATATAGTATTCCCAGTGCATTAGATGGTCTATTGACCATTGGTGCAATTTAAATTAAAATTTGATAACTTCGTCGTTGCAATCTGCATTACACTACTGATCAAGCACTTTAAGATAGTGTAATATTTTCTCAAATTTAAATGCAAACAGCAAAAAGTTAAGTATCATTTCACTTTGTCTGCCGGATCTAATGTAAAAACACTCCAAAATCAACAACTACTTACAAATTAAAAATGAATTACAAAAACATTTTCCAGTGGACCAAATTGTGAATCTAAACCATTCTAGAAATCCATTGAAAACACACAAAATTTCATCAAAATCGGTCCAGTCGTTTAGGAGGAGTTCAGTCACATACACATGAACACAATAAATAAATATATATATATATATATATATATATATATATATATATATATACATATAAAGATATCACGATAAAATTATCGATTTAAGACTGAAATCATTTCCTTTTTAACGCAACAATAGCATACTTTCCAACTGTAGTATACTTTTTTCAATCTTTTTTTATAAAATAACTTTTAAAAGAAATTCTTTAAATCACTAAATTCATAATAGAAAAAACTTTTTATAAATGTCCGTATCAAAGTGCCTGTCTCATTAACTATAGCAGGGTACCTTACAATTAATACTATTATTCAGTGTTACACAACAGTAATACTTAATAACAACGTATAGAAGAAAGTAACATATCAATGATATGATGTGTATATTACCATATTTAAATTCAAATTTAAATTGAACCAAAACTTTTAAGCTTTATATCCTTGCACATTTCTTATTTAAAACAATAACTAAAATTAAAATAACACGTTTTAATCCTCACTAGCTCCTTACAATCTGATAATAAAATGTGTACAAGTTAGTTAAGCCCAAACAAATTGGAAGAAATGATGCTGAAACTAAAGCTTTAAGGAAAAGGATAATAGTTAAACCTTAAATAAAGGACCTTAGTTCTCATTGACAAATTTGAAAAAAAAAACTGTAACTTTCACCCCCTCCCTGCACATAAAGTTGTTAAGCAGCTTACATATTGACTTTTTATAACTTTGCCTTGACGGGAGGGAACGTAATTTCGTCACCGAATTGACTGACACTCTCTAGAGACCGAGGCTTCTGAGGTGTCAACTCCATCCTTGTCCCTTTACATTCCTCTCCAACATCACTTTCTGCATTACTTTAATGTATTAAATCATAATAAACCATCCCTTCCAAGTTGATCTATAGTATTAACAGATCAAATTCTATTATGCATGGCTTTTCATCTGTACTGTCTACCAGATGGCTCGTTTGAATTAAACAATCCTAATCGTTCTCCAGATGGTAATAGAATTAAACAGTATATTCCTGTTGAAATATTATAACTGTACAATTTCCGCTCAGTTAAAAATTTCGTCTGGTGAAATTATGAACAAAATACTTTTAATTATGTTAAAAAATGTGTTTTGAAATACCAGGAACGATAAATATAGGTTTTGACTGTATTACTTATGTAAAGAATAATCAAAGTTCCTCTGGAGAGCATATGGCCCGTAAAAGTCCAGCCTAATTGTAAAATATATTTACATCAATTGTAATCTTTTTATTTCAGAATATGAAGATTTTATTTCCAGAAAAATATTTTGTACTGAAACAGTTTTGTTTTGAAACTTTGCAGCAACTGAATATGTTTAGTAGGTACTATGTAAATCTCTTATGAGAATAAAATATAATATGTATATTTTTTTATCATGTGGTGAAATAATTTTAATTTAAAACCTAAATTCCACTGCTAAAACCACTGAGCTATTTAGCTTAATGTCATTATTTCTTGTTAAAAACTAAATCACGTGTGCCGACAGAAGATATTTTTCCTAGATCGAAGTTTTGCTGATGTAAAATCCTCATGAGGGAATCATCTATATGGCAAGTATCGTCTATTGATTAAAACTGCACTGCGTGATACCCATCTGCAACTATTATATTTACATTTAAAATTAAAGGTTCATTGACTTTTTAAGATTAATTTATGCAACTTTGTTACCTTTATGAACACTTGGCATATTAATATTTGCCATTTCACAGTGATACAAGAAATTATCAACACTTGACTCACTGATTTCTTAATCACTGCACGATGGCAAGTCCCCTGTTTCCCACATCGACAAAAACAAACTTTAATCAAAGAATGTTAAATATTAATTCTAACGATTTGGAAGCTTATCACCTTGAAATCTCTCAATATAGTGATGTAAATATAAGAATAAAAATACTTACAGTTATGCCTAAAAATATCGTTTTTTATCTATAAGGTCACAATTTACACAAACACGTATGAACTCGCAAATTTTCAATTTTAAATAATTTGATAGTATATTCTAAATTGTGCATTATCAAGAAAATTATTTTTACAAATTATCAAAATAGCTGTCATTATATAAAATGTTAACTTTACGAAATTTTTCAGTCCATATAATATACAATACATATTCTACGCTTTATTGGAGTGAAAAAGTATGAACACAAAATCTATTATATGTGAAACCATAGTTTTAAGGACGCATCAGATTCATTCTTCTGCATCTAATAATTAAGATATAAATATACAACATTAAAAAAATAAACAGCCACAGAGCTGAATTAATATTAAAATGTTACCCTAAAAGCTCCTTTTTATATTATAATGGTTCACATTGTTTTATCTTTTCATACGTTAAAAGAAACTTCATATTAATAACATTCCCATACTACGTAATATGATATGAGGTAATTAGAAAATATATGTATCACATTCATTTACACTACTCACTATACAACTTTGTCACACCGTTTGATATTTTATAATACCATTTAAAAAGTTGCTATTTGTACCCTTGCTATTGTCGGAACCTTGCGGACTGCGTTGTAGAGTAAGTGGCAAAAAAGCATAGCTGGCCTTCGGCAACGCGACGGCAGAATAGGCTTGGGTTCAGCAGCTAATGTACATTTCATAAGCACACAATCCAGTTTTGAGTAAAATTGATGGATGAGTTTCCCATAACAACTAAATCCACGATGCTAGGCGATGGTAGGGTCGAAATAGGAGAGTATCGTAAAAATATCAAATAGCAATATTTATAGATCAATATTTAGTTTGTCATACTTAAAACCAACCTACAGTCACGTGAATTATGAATAAACCACCATCAGTCGTCAAAATAAAGAGTTTGAAAATTGCTGTTTTCTGGCAAGTAGTCGGTCTTCGTATGATTGGCTGGTGCTGATTTATGTATGTGGGTGACAGCTGGTGAGTCAATCCAAAGAATATTGACCTGAAAAATAATTACCGTGACGACCAATATTTTCTTTAAGGAAAGGTCTTTATCAATTCACAAATGAAATAAGTCGTGCGCTTATCAATACGAATTGGCTCTCATCTTCTAGAAAAAAACTTTAGCAGCAGTAGTTATTGTACCAGTAGGACCAAGTCATTTGGTATTAGTTTCGCAAGCGCTTAAAGTAAACAGCGATTAAAAATAAAACGAATACCCAAACACGACCAGCTGGGTTCATGCGCCGCCGAAGCAGCACTAAACGATCACTTCTGATTGCTAAAGTTAGATAAACACAATCAATACTGCCTTATAACAAGAAAGGTAACGGACCAAACTAATTAACCTCAGTTAAGAGCCAAAAGCCATCTATTCCAGTTTCAGTAATAGCCTGGGACGATAATTGAGGCAATAGCCAATTCCCATTGTATAAGGACATGACCCAGTTTTCGGTGCCATAAATAGAATAATTGCTTAAAGAAACGAATATTTTCTTAGTCAATCTATTTTTCAGAGGTCATACAATTCACTATTTTACATTTGACAAACATACTACTCACCGCCTGTCGCTTGTACACGATAAAGAGACAGTATGATTAGAAAATTGTGTCTATATGCTCTTAATTTCAAAAAATACGTCTCTCAAGTTCCTTTAGCTGATGTGATGGGTATTTGTTCCAAATTCGTACTCTAAAATTTAACGCTTACGCATTTCACCACATTGCTACATAAGTATTTTTAGATAAGTATTGTTCTAGTTTAATTATAAGTTTAATTTGAACGTATTTGGACACTTTAAATAGATTTATGACGGTGAATTTATCAGACTATATATCTACAATACATAAATTTCAATTTGATAATATGTTGAGAAATCTGGTATTACGACTTCCACTATATATACACACACATATATATATATATATATATATATATATATATATATATATATATATATATGTGTAACTTATTAGTAACTTTGATGAAGATTAGTGGATTGCTGTAGTTCCTTTAAACAGAATGAAAGATACAAATGGAACACGTGCTTATCAGCAAATTTGTCTAATACACACCTTGAATCATAGGGTGGCTAATTAGCTGAACGTTACCGAAGCCTAGGACCCGAGAGAATAGATAAAAAGGCTGTAAAACTACTGAGTTGGTAAAAATATTCATTACTTCACAAACAAATCAGTCAGAGCGAAAACGCGAAACTCAATCAGTGCAGAATTAATACCGAGCTTTCAGTCGTGACGGATTACATTTACACAGCACAGCTGACTCATCAGCTGTAAAAACTGCTGAGTTGGTAAAAATATTCATTACTTCACGATCAAATCTGTCAAAGCGGAACCCGAAACTCAATCAGTGCAGGATTAATACCGAGCTTTCAGTCGTGATGGAATTACATTTACACAGCTGTACATGACTCATCAGCTGTAAAACTACTGTGTTAGTCAACACATTTATTACTTCGTGAACGAATCTGTCAGAGCGGAGCGCGAAGCTCAATCAGTGCAGGATTAATACCGAGCTTTCAGTCGTGATGGATTACATTTAACAGCTGTACATGACTCATCAGCTGTAAAACTACTGTGTTAGTCAACACATTTATTACTTCGTGAACGAATCTGTCAGAGCGGAGCGCGAAGCTCAATCAGTGCAGGATTAATACCGAGCTTTCAGTCGTGATGGATTACATTTACACAGCTGTACATGACTCATCAGCTGTAAAACTACTGTGTTAGTCAACACATTTATTACTTCATGAACGAATCTGTCAGAGCGGAGCGCGAAGCTCAATCCTCGTTATTTTATGTTAGGCCTTATGCACTCCAGCCTTGACAAGCACATTTAAGTTGCTGCTATGTCTGTTGATAGGGTTTGACTCACAGAGGTCTGTTTGTATCGCTCCCCAGACGGTTTTTTGATATATTTTCTTGAGAGAGTATACTTAATTTTCAGTCAGCTGGCGAGGGATGGTGCCGCGTCATGGGTGTTGGCGATTGTAACATAGATTTTCCCCAAATCTCCAACGAAGAAAACTTATTTTGTTGATCTCATCAGGAGCTACAACTTGGACAACATTTTTTTAAGTGGTGACGTGATTTTCCACAAAAGGAGACTCGTGTATCGAGAACTTTTATATTAATTTTCTTTGTGTATTAAGCTCAATTTTTTACACTTTTTATCGGCTTATAAGGGGCAGTAATTGATTTTAACTCTTGAAGTCTCAAAAAATAAAAAAACAATCTCAAAAAATCCAATGTTGATCTTTTTCTCGACCGAACAACGCCATTTTTAAATCATATTTTCATAATTGTATTGGAACAATTTTTATAATATTCTTTCTGGTACACATAGTTAGTGTGTAGAACACTCGGTTGCTCCACCGTGCTTGTGGATCTTGACAGAAACATAGTAGTGCTCTCAATTGTGCTCCTGATATGACAATGAGACTGCTACTTCACCTATTTATAGGTGTCTCTAATGTCGAAAACGATGTAAAGATTCGTTAGTTGAACATAACTCCAGATTACTAGAGTCAAGTCTGAGACAGCGTCAGAGACCATACGTCGCAATAAAAAGAAGGGTGAACTTGAACTAAACGTTAACATTGAAATTGATTCAACCCTTCCTACCATAGCTAAGTTTATGTATTGAGATATCAAAAATACAGTTTGTTGAAATCTCCCACCTACTGTGTTTCTGTCTGATTTGATTACTAGATTAAAACAATTGTTCCACAGGGCGCTCTATTGGGACCGTTGTTTTTCATAATATTTCATTAATGACTTTATTTTCTTTTGTAAAAAAAAACCTGCCTCTTATAAACAAGCCAAAAAATAATTTTGTTTGCTGACGATACTAGTCTTCTCTTAAAGAGCGGTGATTCAAAGGTAATGCAAACTCAGTTTGACGAGTATTCTTCACGTTTAACTCTCTGGTTCGTATCTAGTAAACTCTTCTTAAATTGCGTCCAAAACTGAATCGATCATTTTCCTCATTTAACTGTTTAATCTTCCTCTAAACATCCATATGAAATAATTAAATAAATACTCAGCTCTTCATCTGTAGTAAATTTTAGATATCCGTATTCAAAGTAATCTGAAATTGGATGTCCACATAGATTATCTACGTAAAACATAAACTCCGCTATTTATGCCTCG
>NW_025782972.1:0-36026 GCF_021130785.1 Homalodisca vitripennis | reverse complement strand
ATAGTGTACAATTATAATACAGTTTATTAGTTATGAACTTAAAAAAAATAAACAAAGAAACAGACAAAGACATAATATAGACATGAAGGGGAAAATAAATTGTAGCTTATATAATCACAAGTAACAATTTCCACAAATCCGATCACAATTCACGGTTTTTATTAATTTCAAGCACTCTCCTGTCTTAAGCTGACGTATTCTCAGTTTGTTGTCTAAGTTCCACAATCAACTACTTCACTGATAATTGCACAATATTATGTCAATTGATGTTTATTAATCACTGTCTTGTGTGTAAAGATAAGATATTAAACTGTCCCAGCATCTCTATAATATCATCTCTAATATTATCCGGTAGATAAGTAATTGTTAACCACCTGTATGAACCACTATTTCGTTTCCATACCTCTGCTACACGGGTGTTATAATGTATAATTTGTTCAGTCCACTCACAAGATTCATTTTCTTTGTAACATTAGTTTCCGCCTACCACTATCCAGACAGGTACAACTCAATTCTCAACTACATACAACCGCCTGCTAACTACAAGGAGTATGTCTTACCCACCGATTTGAACCCTGTCAACTACGATCTGACTCTCTATCCTCGTCTCAGTGAAAAAAACATTTTCTGGTGAAATAAATATTACTTTCTGTGTTTTAGTCGCTACTAATCTAATAGTGATTCATGCCAACCCGAGCTACATCAGTGTCACAAACTCGACGATTCAGTCGACCTCACAATCAGTAAGTATCTCCGGCTACCAGACTAACCAGACCCTCGAGCTGTTGACTTTCACGCTGAACGAAACGTTGACTGCTGACCAGAATGTCACTCTCGGTATCTTCTACGAGGGGATCTTCGGGCAGGATATGTTCGGGTTCTACCTGAGCACCTATACCACCTCTGCAGGCACACAGTGAGTCCACACTCTCTTGTTTCCTTTATTTATGCAAATAAGAGTGTTCTCGATTAGTTTTATCGATTATTAATATGTCCTCGCGTTTCAACATATTGAGAGCATTTATGTAGGGTATGTTAATTGTGAAATAGTTCTGAAAAGAAACGCGTCACCGGTTCAAAAATGTTTACCGTACTTTGATCTTTATGGAAATATTAAATACCAACAGCACTGATCAAAACAGGCTTCTAACAATGCATGGTTAAGTATTTTGAGTATAAATATCAGAAACAAAACTTTTTCTGTTACATACATTTTTATGTTTTGTTACAATTACAAAGATAATTTTGAAGTTTGAAATTAACTCTACATACAATTCATATCACCACAGACTTTTTCACGTAGATTAAAAGATACAATAGTTTTGTACTCGGGAAAAAGGGTTACAATATTCATCATTTTATTGAGGAATGAAAATTAAGTTGATGTGACATAATTTTTACGTTGCAATATAACTTATAAAATAACAATTTAATATAAAATATAACGAATTATTCCTACAAAAGCTTTTGAAATTGCAATAAATATCTCCAAGTTAGCAAAAGATAGTAGGTATTTAGGTCAAACATTAACTATAACATTAAGTGTAGATTTATATTTCATCTAAAACGTGGCATCTGCTTTCTGATAATGAGTTACTGTAAGTTGATTACTGGCTGTACATTGAATCAATGTTTCTTTGCAGACTCATTGGAATCACACAGCTCGGGTCTACATCTGCAAGACGCGCTTTCCCTTGTTTTGACGAACCGGCCTACCGCGCCCCGTTCAACATTAGTATTTGGCACACTGCAGATCAGATTACAATGTCTAATATGAATATTACGAATCAATCTCTCCCCAATCCTACAACGTGAGTATATTTACAAGTAGTTCACTCTTTTACACCAGGTTTCCCTTCCTGTAATTTGTGATGTACAAAATTATGTTTATTTATATGTACATGTACATAAAATATATGTATTATAATTTGTTGTGCGAGATTGAAATTCCATACACTGCTGACTCATGGGCGAGAAAATAGCTTTAGGCTCTATATTAGTTTTAGTTTGAATCATTATGATTCATTACAACCCAACTTATACCTACGTTCATGCTTCATTTTATTACGTCATTTATTACCTGTGTTTTCATCTAAATAAGAATACAACTAACTTTTAAACAGTTATACAACTTATTCAGTTAATTTGCAACAGCATATCTCTCAGCCAATTAAAAAGTTTTGTAAGCAAAAAGTTAAAATTATAATTATGTTTTCAGAGGGCTGATATTGGATACATATAATACCACTCCCCGATTCCGACTTACCTGGTAGCTTTCGGGGTGGCCGACAAAGGGCTTGGAGTTCACACAAGTGGAAATAAGTTCAGAGTATTTGCACGCGAAGCTGTCATAGATGACGCAACCTATGCGGTACAAATGGGCCCATTAATCTTGGATACTATCAGTAACTATACAGGGGTGAATTATTCTCTGCCGAAAATTGACGCCGTGGCACTACCTGACTTCATTGCTAAAGCGATGCAGAACTGGGGACTTCCTACATTCAGGTAATTTAGATAAAACGTTATTTAATAATTGTAAGACATGATATTGACATAAATATTACATAGTATTATCGAGGATTATATAAATATATTTTCATGGAACACATAGATATTGCACGAGAAGTGCTATCTTGTATGTGATAAGGAAGATAAATCAATTCAATTTAAAATCAGGCTACATGCTTGGATTGTTAGAGTAGCCTGAAGAGAGCATGCTGAATACTGTCCGATAGAGGTGCGCATTAGAATAATCTGGAGAAGTAGAACAAAAACTCATGCGATTTTGAAAGTTACCGAGAAGAAACGATATCTTAACTTGCTTTGAATCATTTTCTATCTGAAATTGATAAAGATGCAACAAAAATTGAAACCACAGTACTATACAGTATATACTAAAGACGTTGTTCAGTAAGGAAACCAATATCAAACTTTCGAATTTATTGTAACAACTAAATAAAGTTATGTTCAATCAGTTTTAAAGTTCAAAAATTTCATTCTGCCCACAGAAATGTTGTTATTTCCAGTCATTGTACTAATGAATTTATTTAAAATATATGAAAAATTAGTTAATAACGGAATGATTAAATATTTAATACAAACATTTTCCATCGCAGTTCCAAAAACTATAGAAACCCGGCGTTTCTATAACTGGTATCTGCTCTCTTCCTCAGGCATGAAACCCTATAACCACAAACTAAACATGCACGCACTTATGTTACCGAGTTAACTATTTTGCCTATCTTTCGTTTCGTAATTTCAAGATCAATTTATAAACAACCAATAAACATCCTAAAAACCTAAAGATATTATATACGAGTTTATGATTCGGCTCGGTTTCCTTGTTACGTTTTTAAAATATGGGTGGCAAAAATGGCGTTGCCACTGTATCTCGATTTCAAACTGTTTGTTGGCGTACTTAATCTGGAACAATGTTCAGATATGTTGGATGTGTCTGATGAATGTCAGATTTGACCATTATAAATTTTCTTTCGTTATAATTGTTCCTTGTCTTCCTAACATTTAATGGGTCTGTTCGCAGCGTCCATATAACAATTCTAAGCCACGAACCCTGTTTAGGAATTTTATAATTATGGGTTTTATGAGACTTTTCCAAATGTGTCTTTTTTAAAGAAAATCCTATTGATGTTAATTTTATAACACTTCCATGTTTTCTGAATTCTGGCTTGTACGTAAATTTAACTCTGTACTCTTAGTTACCATCTTGTTCTTAACAGATTGCTCGTGGTCTAAAAGTATATCATTCTAAAATTTTAGACCATTTATTAAGATACTCTTGTTTTAGCCCACTTTTTTATGTTTTAAAATAAAGAGTGTTCTAATAATTTATCTGGCAGAATTGATAGTTAGAACGAAACTTTAGCTAAAACACCGGTTTGATCTCTTTTAGATAAAGCGTATCGTGGAAGTCTACACATCTTACACACAAGCACAAAGCTTTGTTGTAGTACCTATTAGCAAACAATACATTATTTAGTTTTGTACTTCCATGTAACTGCTACAAATTTTGTTATTCAAATTTTTCCTTTACGTATTGGTGAATATTACTCATGGGAGGGACATTGTTTGTATTCCTTCATCACCTAGCACATTGCAATGTAATGGCGTTTGAACAGTGTCTTTGAAATTATAATTATTTAACAGGGAGTCCTGGACCATAATTTAGTTACTTTAGTTTAGAGGTTGAATATTGAATATTGTGTACTGGAATCGGGAATCCGTGTCCAAATGACGTCCGCATTACTCTTCTGTGACATGAAGGGGAATGTTACATTTCTTGGAAATAGTCATGATTGTTCTATCGTGGCTGAACTTCACTCAAAATCTTCCGTTCTTCGCCTAAAACTAAATAACTCACTAATATCAACGTCTCAGATCTAATGCTGTATTGTTATTTGTTATGTAACTTGAAAAAAAAACGAATAAAAGTTGCACATGTTAGATTAGAAAGAGCTCATTTTATTTAGCAAATTTATGTTTATAAATCGATGACGAAAGTGGAAACGAATATCTTGTGAATTCTTCGTTAGCTAAAAAAATGTATCATGGTGTTAACGTTGGAAATAAAAAGTAATTTTAACTAGGATTGCACTGGAGTGTATTTTATTTCTTCGTGTTCAGAAATTAGGTGAATATTTAGTTATTATCCATCTTATTTATGAGTATCTCCCTTAAAGTGATAATATTGTTCAATGGTTTTAGTTAATATTGCATTTAGAAAACTAGACTCAGCTTTCCACCAACCGACTGCTATTTTTATCACGTTGTCGCCCACCCTACTAACTCATTACTTAATGCTATTTAATATTGTCCTGATCACCACATATTCGATTCACCATTTGTATTTAGATGTAAGAAACGCTCAAATGAATGGTTGTCTCTTATCAGTATTGACGAGGCTGAATTATTATGGCTAAATACAGGCGGGACTACTTCTAATATTGGCCCTCCCCTCCTTATCTAACCTGTTACTCCACTACCGACAATTATGAATGGTTTTATAGTAGCTCTCAGTATTATTTATTTATTTAACTTTACTGCATCACTTTAATCCTCTCAAGCAACCACTGTATATAAGTTAATACTCTGTCGTTTCTTCTTGATTCTGGAAATACACCATTCTAGATTTTATTACTTTTAATTATTCGCTTGGATTGACATTAGTACAATATTTCATGAAAGTGTGTGTGTGTGTGTGTGTGTGTGTGTGTGTGTGTGTGTGTGTGTGTGTGTGCGCGCGCGCGCGCGCTTGTGGCGAGCGCACCACGTAGTTTGCATGATTTTATATTTAATAATGACAACAACAAATTACAATCCGTCCACGATTTCATAGCAGCAACTCGAGCCTACGCACATGCTTTCTACGGGCTCCATGGGCTTATTTCCTAGATCACTAATATTTGTTATTAATTAATATTAGTGAGTTCAACTTCTTAAAATAAATTAACTGCTACTACTAATGAATGTGCAACTAGTTATACAAATAGATTATATAAATATATTCCTTAATTGTTTAAGGAAATAATATAATTAACTAAACGTATAATTACTACTTAATTTTTACATTGGTACATTTTGTTTATTTTTTAAGGAGTTTGAATTTTAGTTGGTACACTGTTTCATTTAACACAATTGGAAATAAATTATTATTCAATTCAATTCAATATTGTTTCAGGGAGATGTATATCCTGTATAATCCCTCCAAGAACAGCTTGAGAGACAAATTCGCTGTGTTGTCAGAAATTGTACACGAGCTGAGTCATCAATGGTTCGGAGACTTGGTGACTGCTGAGTGGTGGAGTTATGCTTGGCTCAATGAAGCGTTCGCCACTTACTTTCAGTACACAATTCCAAATCAGGTAAGTAGTCACTTTCATAATAGCATTGTTATTGCATATAGCGCAACACATTATAACACAAAACCAAAAAGTATTTTAGAATTCTCAGGGCATTTACAATAATCGTTTTCATTTTCCACATTTACTGAGACTAAAACTATTTTGCCCAGTTGGAGCCAAGCTGGGAGTTAGGGAGCACAATGTTTGTGGTAGAGGCAGTACAGTACGCTCTGGACTTGGACGTAGGAAGTCCTAGGCCGATGACATCAGATGTGTGGACACCATCACAAATTGGAAACATCTACGACTATGTTACATATGAGAAAGGTAAGATTTACACTTTGTCTGCTTTCACATTAGGCTACACAATTTTATGTCTGATAGGTATAAATTGGAAAGGTGTTATTTTCACTAATAACAAATAATAGTTAGACCAATTACCATACGTGTTATTTTAATTTGTTACCAACTCAATTTAACCTTGTGCTTTCAGGTGCTTCTGTACTTCGAATGGTAGAAACTTTTTTGACCACTAAAGTTTGGAAACAAAGTTTGAATAACTACCTTTATACCAACGAGTGAGTATCTTTTTCATTAAGTCATATTCAATCCCTAATAAATTTATTTGGTGTTGAAGAAGAAAATTTAATTTAATTTTCTTAAATTTTATTAATAGTCAATACAATTTTCGTAGGTTATTTTCCTGTCATGTTGCATACAACCTGGTCTCCAGGTCTGCTATAGTGTCTCGAGCTGTGGGCCGTTATATGGGCAGATAAAGATTGGTTTGAGTATATAGAATTTCCGATGTCATTATCGGCACAGAAATCGCTTAAACTAAGCCATATAAAGTTTTGTAGGTCATCCTTGTGCATGCAGGATGTTTGAATTGGCATTACACCTTAATTTAAGCAGCAGCCATGAGTTTTCGAGATTTGGTAATGGTATATTTCCATTAGTTTTATATCAATCAGTGGACTATTATTCTTGTTTAGAAACAGCTGAACCAAACATTCCTCATTACGCTCATATTCCCATTTAAATAGTTATTTATTGAATTATTTATTTATTGATGTGTCCATCTTAAATTGTTAAAAGGATACCATACTTGTATTAATCGTAATTCCGTGAAGATAAAGAAAGTAGAAGACTACTCTGTGAACTTAAAATCTGCCAAACTGTATACAATTTTGCTGTTCTTTCTACATATTTGTGAAAACGAAAGATTTATTAGATAATCTTACCAATGCAATAGTAAGAGGGGATTGTAGGAATTTTCTTTGTAACATGAACAAACTTTACCAAATTACACATTTAGGACAAAATTTTATTAATTATGGAGAAAAACTCTAAATGTGTGACACAAACAACAGAAGTCTTATGTGTGTAACAAAGCCGATCTTATGAAGTTAATTTGCTCATTATTGAGATATCTTTTCTCAAAAACTGGATAAGCCTTTACTTCTGTTATGTTTATTATATCTTTTTTTGGTACACATTTTTGGAGGGGGATTTTTATAATTTCCTAATTTATCTTTATTTGTTCTAAGTAGAAAATTTAACTGGTTAGAATATTTTGCTGTTATTGTTAAAACAATCTTCAGAACCTCTTGAAAAAAATAACAAACAAAAAGAACGGTCATGCTTCATACTGATACATCAAACACTTCAGAAAAAAACCAATAATTTTGGAAAACAAACACAATTTTAGTTTATTTTGCTTACACAACCTTAATGATCCCAATTGTTTAAAAGATTTGTCTGTGTTAGTCTTCTCACTCTTCATAAAAGTCCAAATGAGATTATTTTTAGTTAGAAATATCTTCTGCCGGCACTTTTCAATTTACTATATGAAATGTCCATACCGTATCCTCAGTTCATCGGCTTTCTTCATGCATCCAACACGGAGTTGATTACTGGAGTGATTTAAATTCGCTTAATATTTGCAATATACTTCCTCTATTTTTTAAGAGAACAGACACCCTAGATCAAGTATAGTTTTGAGACCAATATGTTTTGGTCATTACATTTCTAGGAAAGTATGTCCACTAAACATTCACCGTGTAAAGGTTTATATAAAAACTCCTAACAAAAAATGTACTTGACACTTGACAGCTTGATATAACATTTCTGTCACATGGAAGGCCACAAAATTTCCAAACAATTAAGCTAATAAAATTATGTGCTTCATTGTTATTGTCCAAATCTCCCTAATGGCACTACATAAAATTCCCTTCATATATTTCACGGAAAGCTCATCAATGAAAGTTTTATATATTGCAAAGAAAGCTTTGACAACAACAAGAAACTTTTCAATAACTTCTAGTTTCTTTTAAATAAGAAACACAATGGTATAAAAACAACTCTCCACAAACTCACTTAACTCTCACACGGACATCGCACAACTTCCGAAGCTTTTTAGGCATCACTGCCCCTTGGGGACTCTGGTAGAATTCCTCTAAGCACCTGACCGTGAGATCATAAGTTTATGAACAACCAACTTTAGGCTCTGAAACGACCACATTCAGCGTCGCAGTGACACATACAGATGAAACTTGATGTAACCATTATGTGTTTTTATGCAGCAGTATAATAAAAGATATTACGTAATTTCTTTGAAATACGCAACCTAGTTATTTTTGACGGGACGCAAATGTGGAAAAAACTCAATATAATCCTGAGCAAGGAAAGTAGATTCTACTCATGTTGTTGACGTGATTCGACTATATCACAACTGTATTAGACTGTTTATTAATAAAATAAAATGTTAAGATCCACTATTTCTCCTGCAGATACGTAGTTAATAGTTAGAGACAAGACAACTTACTAGTTTTCTAAGCTTGAGTGGTTATTACACAAAACTGTAGAATATCTCCTCTATTAATTGTGCGTTGACTTTATCTTTCCTGAACGAGTACAATGTAATTATATATCACATAGGAGGCAGACTAGTTTTTGATTTAGAATGTTAAAATATTACTCCAAGGGTGGTGCATGTACTCCTTAGGAATGGAGTTGGCACACCAGAGAATCTGTTTGCGGCTCTGATAAAGGGATCACAAGACCCAACTACTGATAATAACACCCTGAAGGACTGGACGGTCCAGCCTGGCTACCCGGTTATCACGGCCATCACAAGTCAGGTGGACAACAGGAACATCACCTACCTACTTTCTCAGGTCAATGGTCATTCTTGTCACTGTAGCAGATTAATTCATTATAAACTTAAGAATGATCATATAAATTTTTAAACCATAGAATGTTAACTCATGCCATATTTTAAACCATCTTGAACCATGCATTTTGCTCTGATAGAACCACTAGTAATTCAGTGCTATGAATTTAATTATATGAATGCGTATCAAGAACGTAATATATTTACAATATTAGTAATTCATTTCACTTCTGTTATCGGTACATTAATTAATATATTTTTTCCATTTATTACGTTTTTCACCAGTTTTATTATTATTTTTTTTTTATTTTGGACCCTTGTCGTCTCTATTATTCAATGTTTAGTTTAGCAGTATTTCGGTATACTTTTATTGAAAAGTAGCAGAAAACAAGAAAAGAAAGCAACAAAAAAGTTCGTTTTTAATTGGAACTTGGGTATCTTAGCTACAAAGTTAAGACTGGTTTTTCTGTAATTTACTCAATTAATTAGAATAAGTTTAAAAAAATATTCTTAAGTAAACAAACAAGTAGTAAATTATTTAATTTAACATTTTTTACAGTAGCCCATTCAACATTTTTCTTGTTGGATTTTCATGGAAAAGATTACGATTATCAAACATATTAATAAGAAGCAGAAAACTCCTCACTTTTTGAACAGAAATTTGGGGAATATTTGATCTAGAATTGACAAAACTAAATGTTCTGAAAACTCTTAAAAAATAATTGAAAATTTACAGATAATTAAGTATACTGTACATGTAGACTTTCAGTTAAATGAGTACTACAGTGATAATTTCGGTTACACGAATCCTCCTTTACATTTTGTCTTGCTTGTTTAGCCCTTTTCAATGCTCCACTCCAATAGGCTTTTCATAAACTCTTTTGCAATCTAAAAGTTGAGACCTACAACACAGTTTGCACCTCACTTACTTCACAACTTTTCCAATACTCTAACTTTCCCTAATATCCTCCGTTGTAACATCAAAAGCACCATTACCCTAATGTGTACATACAAAGTTATTTTAGGCATTCTTTTCCATTTCCATATGATTAATGTTCAAGTACTCATTTTCGATCTGCGTTTAGCCATGAACACATCATTTGAACAGAAGTAAAATCTAAAGTTAGAAAGATCTACAAAATGTGACTGATTGCTTCCAAAACTGTTTTAAGTACCGGTACATTATAAGTTATAAGTACACGTTTTTAAGTTATTTAAATGTACGTGTCATTATATGTATTAAGTTCTCATTTTCATGTCACTGTCATGTTGGAATGTAATTCAAACTTATAAGCAATTTAGTAAATAACAAGTATTTGGTATCACATTGTTCGAAAAACAATATGGAATAATAATAGTAAATAAACATTGAATTTCCCATATCGTTTCATACCCGCTTTTCCAGATTGGTATCAATGTGGATAAGTAAATTTAGATGACGCAAATTAAAAATACACGCACAAGAGAACGTTAATTAGTCTTAGTAATATCTTTATTTGCATTTTATTAACAAATTATTAAGTTTTTGGTTTTAAATGGTAAAATGTTTTGACATAACTATTTGTGATCTCCATTATAAATGCCATATGCTCAAGTCCAATAGGTCCAATTACGCTTGGAATATGCCAATAGTCTACACTAGCCAATTACACTTGGAATGTGCCTATAGTCTGTCTACACTAGCAAATCCAAATGCCAATTTGACGTAACAATCGTAATCTAAATTATAAATGCCATATGCTCAGTCCAATAGGTCCAATTACACTTAAAACATGCCTATAGTTTACACTAGCCACTTGGAATGCGCCTATAGTCTGTCTACACTAGCAAATCCCAATGCCAATTTGACGTAACAATCGTGATCTTCATTACAGATGCCATATGCTCAATCCAATGGGTCAAATTACACTTAAAACATGCCTATAGTCTACACTAGCCAATTACACTTGGAATGCGCCTATAGTCTGTCTACACTAGCAAATCCCAATGCCAATTTGACGTAACAATCGTGATTTTCATTACAGATGCCATATGCTCAATCCAATGGGTCAAATTACACTTGGAATGTGCCTGTAGTCTACACTAGCGAATCTCAATGCCAATTTGACCCAGTGTTGGCTCCCAAGCACTGGCTTTACCCCTCTGACCCTTCTAGCAGCATACTGACCGTTGATGACAATGGTTGGCTCCTTCTTAACGTCGATCAGATTGGTAAAAAAATCAACTTACAGATAAACGGATCATACTGATAAACAAACTTAATGAATTTAAGTTTTATAAATGTAGTGTGTTACTCACGTAGGCATAATTGTAATTAATATCAATATACAAGTGTACAAGAGAAAGTGTTATTTTTATTCAAAGTTGTAATAATCATTCTTGTATGGGCACTGAAATCGTAACGATTTATTATTAGATATTTACGATAAAGGGTTGTAACGTCCATGTGAGTATAATCAGGATCATAGATTTTCCACTGAGCAGTTGTTCAAATTCCACATTCGTATGTAGTTACCAATATCTCTGAACATTTATTGTTATTGTTTTAGTGTTCCTCCTTATACATTTTAACAAAATATGACTTTTCTAAAGATTTTGTCTCGGACAACTTGTTTTGTGCTACAGACAAAAAAAAAGTAGAACTTGGCTTATTATTAATTTTTTTTGTAGGTCACATTTATGTTAAAGGATTTAATATGATCTATGTTTATTCACATAGATGATTATTAAATGCAAGAGAAAATTAATAATACAAGTTCTTTTCTTTTGCACATAGCTAGAAACAAAAAATGTGTTCTTGTAGCCTACTTTTTTATTTTCAGTCGTGGTAACATTTTATAAGGGTGACTATGATAGCGTTGGTATTTACAGTGGTTTATGTGTCGATTTTTGCACAAATCAATTTCACTTATGAACTGATTCAGAGATTACACTTGTTCCACTCCACATCGCCACTGTAAGGCAAGGTGGATTACTTAGTGCATGTATGTATTAAGTATGAGTCAGTTTAAAAATTTAGAAATAAACCTTAAACGTTCAAGCGTCATTTTAGTTATTTTGGTAACTTATTTATACTTTATATTCTCAAGTATGTAAGAATACAGAAGTAAGACGTCTTAACATTTTGATAGACGTTATTCACGAATGATTAATTCAGACATTGGCTAAAATATAGGTATTGCTCATTCCACGGACTGAAAGTTTATTTATTACTTATTATGTTTAGTTATTATATAATTTTTAGTTATTATTCCAGTTTATTTGCTGTATGGAATGCGAATTTTGGATAATGGGCGACAATAACACTCCGTGGAGTGAGTTTTTGTGAGTGTTTTGGTTTGCGCAACACTCCGAACAATCATTTATTTTGGAAATGTAGTAAAAGTTACTCCAGTGGGCTCAGGACTTCAACGGGAGGATGTTACTACAGTTTACAAGACAGCTATTGGAAACCTGACTTATGCTTTTGGAGGCATCATGCTACTGAAAATCCTTACTCTTATAAGGCTGAAGAGTGTTGGCTGCATGGTGGACATCATGTCATTAAAAAATGACTACTGAGCTCCTGGTGAAGACCACAATCATAGCTGATGACGTGGGAACTATCAATTTTGGCTGAAACCTACCACAGTCTCACGTTACCTGTCATATGTTTCACATCTGCCTCAAGTGATAATGACAGTCACTGATTGACAGTCTTATTAACTATGGTGGCTGTACAAAGTTCAGCATTTGAGACCTACTTATCAGGTTATTCTGGGCCTTCCAGTCCTCCATAATCCAACATTTAAGTATTATACATGTGTATCCAACGTAACGACTATAAACGTGCTTCCTACACCACAGCGGGAGCTGTCATTTCGGTCTTTGCGTAAAGTACAAACTTCTCGGTGTAAGCCTTTTAATGCAGTTACTGTTCAAAATAAATACCCATTTCGCGAAGAACATCAATATTTCTTTCAATATCGAATTTAACAATTAATTACAAATAACCTCTAGACAAAACAGGAATACGAATAAGTTATTACTAAATATATTTTATTTATAGCCTGTCTATAAAATAAGATGTCAAAGAAACAAATTACAATTGCTACTGATTTTAATATTTGTTATGGATGTTTTGTTAAATATTTTGAAAACTACTCTAGTAGAGTTATTAGAGATATTCTCTCTAAATACTCTCTACAGATTTACTAGCTCGGATTTAACATTGAAAATTATTTCATATTATATTTAACATATAGTCACTTCTTTCATAAACAATATCAAATATAGTAGACTCATACAAATATTATAACATTGCTTATCTGGTTAGATTATAAAACTGTTAATAAAATATCATAAATTATCAGAATAATACAAACACATAAGACGAATTAAATTGATGCTGAAGTGTAGTTTAAGTCCCAATAACAAGCCCATGCATGTGGCTGGAATTCTTAGAACACACTATTAAATAAATGATGTAATTTCACCAGTTTTGCTTTAAGTATTCTGTCTGATGTCTTAAGTATTGAGTGATAATCAATACACAGTTAATCTACAAAAAGCTAATCATAATAAATGAATCTTTAAAGAATAAGATTGGGGCGAAAAGAAAACTTAGTCATAAAATGCACTTTTTATGCAGGGTTAAGGATATTTTAGCCCTCTCTTCTAAATAACCTTACCGATTACGACGAAAGATTACATATGGCCGGTTAATACAACTTATGAAATAATTAACACAATCTTGAATCAAAAATATCATTCATTGTTGAGTAATCACAGAATTGGTTATTACAACCAATATAATAACAATAACATAATAACATGGATGTTAATATTTTAACATCCATGGATAATAAAATTATGAGCTCCATCATTAAAATGACTGAATGTCTTAGTTAACTGGCTTAATTTTGTTATGACATTAATTAATTCTTATTTCTGAAATTATTGGAAATTATTCTAATATTAATTGCTAATTCTCTAATATTCTCTAATTTCTCGAATTGCTAATAATTCTAATATTAACTTTACTGTAATAACAGTAAACGTCATCAAATTGTACTGTTAAAATGGATGATTTTCAGGGTACTACAGAGTGAACTATGATGCCGCCAACTGGGCCAAGCTCAAGTCACAACTGGACTCCAACTTCACAAGGATCAGCGACATCAACAGGGCTCAGATAATTGATGATGCATTCCACTTGGCCCAGACCGGTCACCTGGACTACGTCACAACCTTTGGCCTAACCAACTATCTTCCAGAGGAGAGAGCTTTTGCTCCATGGAACGCTTTCTTTGTCAATATGAGGTTCTTGATCAATATCTATTACAACACACCCACCGGAGATGGTCTTCAGGTATGCATCCACTCAGACATACATAAAGTTGATACATGTGTATTAATAATAGTTTATTGCGTTACAAATATCTGCCTAATTGTAACTTCATTTTTGAACAGTGTACTAAACTGTCTGCAGTTTCACGCCTATAATATTCTTCTTCACAAGTATTATTTTCATTCGTTTGAAAAAATTTTCGGTTTTTTTATTTTGTGAAGCGTTGAAAATACGCTTCATTTGAAATTTTAACTCGCTGTTTTTAACCATGTGTTTTTCTTTTCAGGAGTACGCCCGCAGGACTATGCTACCGACGGCATTCAATTTCTTTTTGGGAAACCTTGGACCAAACAAAGACAATTTCTTGTTTACAACGACAGTGGCGGCGGCAGGACTCTTTTCTTGTGAAGTCGGTCTCCCTGAGTGTAGAATATTAACTAAGAACACATTTGACGTCTGGCGCAAGAATTCCTCATACGAGTTAGTCTCCTTATACTGTCTAAGTCAATGTTTCAGTCATAATCCTTCTACTGAAATCTTCCTATTTCATATACTATACCGTATAAGTAGGCAAAGTTAGGTAGTGCAATAGATTTTTGTAGAGGAAATATTTTTATTTCATATTTTAAAGTCATTAACATAACTTCACTGAAGACAGAAGAAGTAGAAATTTGTTTTGATGAATTCACGAGGAATTGCAGGCATTTAGAGTAATACTAAATTTAGGCATTTTTGTGATTAGACTCAAATAAAAACGGCAGGAGATAAAAACGTGAGTTTTACAGTACATACATGAGATATTGTAGTTTTAGAAAGTCTAATGTTTTTTGATTGTTTATGACTACGCGTTTTTAATTAAAGTCATTTATGAAAATGATTCGTTATTTAAATACAATTTATCTTAAGGATTTTATCTTAAGGAATTTATCTTATTGTTTATTCATGTATTATGCTCATTGTTTGTTTATTTATGGCCATTTATAAATGGCCACTACTTCCAAATATATTTTATATGCATACTGTTGATGAATATAATAACAAAAGTTTACCAACTGTTCGTTGCACTTAGTGTGGTGTGTCCGCCATGCTGGATGCATTGAGAGTATGAGTTTGAGAAGTATGAACATGGTTGAAAAGTTCATACATTAAATAAATCCATAGGAATACACCTTGATCAAGGTTAGACCTGGGATGTTCACATCAACTTTATGTATTCAGAGCTATCCTCAGGGGTTTATGTCTTGAGCAGGGAGGTTAAATATTATTCTACTCAGGTACTGATGACTGTGTATTGTGGGCCGATTTACTCACATTTGTACTACAGTTTGACATTTTGGGACGACGACGCAGGAGCGGAGTTTAAAATATCCCGACTTAATAAATAGTCCAGTCGTATTACCTGATTGAAAAAATAAATATTTTTCTTACAGCAAACTAAAGGCACAATTTTGTCAAATACATCATAGATAAATAAAAAAAAAAAACCATTCCGAACCAAAATCGTCTATTAGGGGGTTTTAGGAGGGGTGGTTTTTAGGGGTGAAAACGGTTTTTTTTTGCAATTTGTGAGTAAACAATGCATCCTATTGAAAAAAATTCAAATGTAAAAGTTGTTGTTGGAAATAACAAAATCTACAACTTGTGTAGTAATCATTTTTTGCCCTAACCTCAAAAATTTCCCAAAAAATTCAAAAAACAGTTTTTTTTTGGTTTTTAATTTTTTTCTTTTACAAAAATGGTTCGATTGAGCTGAAAGTTTGATAAAATATACTTTGTTCTATTCTAAAACTACTGTATTTTTTTCATTAAGAAATATTCAGCCGTTATAATAAAATTTCACTTTAAAAAAAATATTTTGATAATTTTCAATCGCCATTTTGAAACATTTTTTTTAATCAAAAAAGGTTCTCTGACGGCTCATTATTTTCGTTTTTTTGTCTATTTTGAAGAAATGAAGTAAAAAATATGTAGTTTAATTGAAAAAACTGCAGAAAAATTGAAAATAAACAAAATATTGACATTTTTCATTATACATTGTATTATTTACGTGGAAAAATTGTTATTATTTATTTAAATTAAATTTTTTTTATGTTGAAGAATTTCCGAATATTTTGAAAAGTTTAGAAATATATTGTTGAATGTGAAAAGTTGGATTACAGGTATATAATAGTGTCCTTGAAGCAAAAGGGCGGGGTCAATCCTATTCTTCTATTATACGGGTCTCAGTTATGTTTCTAAGCATTCAATAATCAGCTGCTTTGTCGTCAGTCAAGTTATATTGGAGTAGTGTCGTGAAATAAGCCTCGCGATTAGCACTTTACAAGATTTTTGTCCATATAAAATACAAATCGTAAGTAAAACTTTAAAATTTTGCAAAACAAAATTTTATACAAATTATTCAATAAAAATTATTTTAAAAATAATACAGATCATAAATCTTTGTCTCTGTACATACAATTTTTACGCATGCTATTTATCTAGTAATTTTTAACGTATTTTCAGTATACTAATTTTATCGTACTTTCTGCATTTTATAGATTCATGTAAATGGTGGAAAAAGGTACCTTCTTGTATCATTTTGTAAAAGCCCGCGATGGAGATTTGGTGAAAATAAAAAGTCGAGGGATAGATACTCTTATTTCGTCAAGTAAACAAAGCAATGATCAGCGGTACAAAACATTTCAGAAATTGACTGAAGCACACATTCATGATGGTTGTCAATCGGCATACAATAGACCTCGATCAATTGTTACAGCTTCCAAAGAACAAACAAGAAAAAAAATCTATCGGGAAGAAGATTATGAAAGAAGAATGTGATTTTGATTTTGAGCATCATTGTGTTTTTTGTGAAGAACCTTGTAACCAAAATAGAGCATTTCGCGGCATGCAGTAGGTTGAGACTAAAGAAAAATTTTATCAACTTTAAAGGGAAGAGATGTTTCAGAATCATTTAATAAAAGTCTGTTAGTTAGACTGAATTTTCTCAAAGAATCAGATGAAGTTCAAGCTTATTATCATAATAGGTGCATGTCATCTTTTTATGATGGGACAAGCTCAACATCTTGTAGACATACATCGAGTGTAGATTCTAAAGATTTGTTTTGCAAAAATTTAAAGTTTTACTTACGATTTGTATTTTATATGGACAAAAATCTTGTAAAGTGCTAATCACGCGGCTTATTTCACGACACTACTCCAATATAACTTGACTGACGACAAAGCAGCTGATTATTGAATGCTTAGAAACATACTGAGACCCGTATAATAGAAGAATAGGATTGACCCCGCCCTTTTGCTTCAAGGACACTATTATATACCTGTACTATATATACCTGTAATCCAACTTTCACATTCAACAATATTTCTAAACTTTTCAAAATATTCGGAAATTCTTCAACATAAAAAAAATTTAATTTAAATAAATAATAACAATTTTTCCACGTAAAATAATACAATGTATAATGAAAAATGTCAATATTTTGTTTATTTTTCAATTTTTCTGCAGTTTTTTTCAATTAAAACTACATACTTTTTATTTCATTTCTTTCAAAATAGACAAAAAAAAAAAAACGAAAATAATGAGCCGTCAGAGAACCTTTTTTGATTAAAAAAAATGTTTCAAAAATGGCGATTGAAAATTATCAAAATATTTTTTTAAAGTGAAATTTTATTATAACGGCTGAATATTTCTAATGAAAAAAAATTACAGTAGTTTTAGAATAGAACAAAGTATATTTTATCAATCTTTTCAGCTCAATCGAACCATTTTTGTAAAAGAAAAAAATTAAAAACCAAAAAAACTGTTTTTTTTTGAATTTTTTTGGGAAATTTTTGAGGTTAGGGCAAAAATGATTACTAACACAAGTTGTAGATTTTTGTTATTTCCAACAACTTTTACATTTGAATTTTTTCAATAGGATGCATTGTTTACTCACAAATTGCAAAAAACCGTTTTCACCCCTAAAAAACCACCCCTCCTAAACCCCCTAATAGACGATTTTTGGTTCGGAATGGTTTTTTTTTATTTATCTATGATGTATTTGACAAAATTGTGCCATTAGTTTGCTGTAAGAAAATATTTATTTATTTGACCATTTTTTAACTTCTATTTCTCCTGGACTAAAAACATGTTGAATAAATTACCAATTTGGGACACAGAGTCATGCAAAATAATATTAAAAAAGCTGCGATTGTTGACTTTATCTTGCCTTTATGTTTCACAGCCAGAAAAATACGAGTACTGTTGTACCGTTTTACTGGCACATGAGGGGTTAGCTTTGAAATTTAAAATAAACTTTTGTGAAGGTTTAAAAATAAAAGAAAATCTTCTGAAATAAATAAAGTTGAAACTAAAATAAAACTTCTTCTTAACAATAATAACTGGAATTAAAATAAAAACTTCTTGACGACTTTTAAATTCAAACTTGTAATATATTCTTCACTCCCAAAATGTACAAAGTTCTTACAGCTTGTCTTTTATTCAATTTTCCAAATTCAAACATTCACACTCTAATCTGATCTGGCAATTCTTCACTTTAATTTATCTTCAAAATTCAATTATATTTGTTACTAATTTTCTTTACTTTACTTTAAAAGTATTCTTCAGTGATAGAGATTTAAAATCAAAATATTCTTCAGTGTTAGAGATTTAAAAATCAAAAAATCTTCAGTGTTAGAGATTTAAAAATCAAAAAATTGCTGAAAGCATCCGCAGGATCGATGACGATTAGCAAAAAGATTTATTCTGAGCACTTTCAACTCTACTCGTTAAAATCACTTCCGATTAACTGAGACGGAGGTACGGCACGTCTACCTCACCCCACCTCTCAATTTCGTTATCAAACACTGCCATCTGCGATGCGCGCCTCGCCGATAGCAGCCTCTTTTGTACAGCCCAGCCCTTATCATTCATCTGGGCCTACTCCTTCCACCCGTAATCCAGTTACCCCAGAATTATTATTTAATACAATCGGTACACTGTGCTCTTATGAAGGGGCGTGATGTGCATGAATATGAAACTATAAGCATGGCCTACTATCGTACAGGTGCCAAAATAATATTTGTTCGTGTGTCATTTTCATTACTGACAAGGGTTGATTTGATATAAATGTTTTAGCATTGGTATCACCGATAAATATTATTATTTTATGTTCTAGTGATTATGTGGATTGAGATTATTGATCTAACATTTACACCTTGAATAAATATTTACTTGTTGACACTTATGTTCTAGGATCCCACCTTTTGTAAAGCAGACCGTTCTGTGCACCGGCCTCGAAATGGAACCTACAGTTGAAACTTTTCTGGAAGTTTGGACATTCTATCTCTCCTCTGATAATGATGCAGAAAAGAGAACAATCATGTATGCAATGGGTTGTATTACCAACACTACTGCCATTAATATGTGAGTTTCATATATTCATAGGAGTTTTTAGATTTCCCAGTAACATTAGATTCGGTCTGCATTAATCAAAACGTATAATGTAATAAAACCAAAACTATATATACATATGTTCATCAAAAGGTGTCACAAACTTTTGTGGCTAATATTACTCATCATTTCAAACAAAAAATTGCATATGAACATAGGACGAGAAACGTCTTGTTTAGCCGCTAGCAGCCATTTGTTATTTGTTAAAAAATTTGTTGCCTCTAAAACTAGTTAAGCTGAAAAACCAAAATAAATTTGGCGTATAGGTTTGAATAGATGAAATGAATTTAAATATTTCAAATAAATAAGAAGACAATGAGAAAAAATAATTTGTTAATTTCTTTAATATTAACAAAATGGTGTCTGTTGAAACTTTGTAAAGCCAAATAACAAAAGAACCTAGTATAGATATAAAAAATGTACTTGACACTCATTATTTTAATAATTTTATTTGGGTAGTATGCTATTGAAATTTACATCCAATAAAAGTAAAATTTGACTGTAATTTTTTATACATTTTTAAATAAAACAAAATAGAATGTGGAACGAAAAATGTGTCGTTCCAACAGCCATTTGGAGTAAATATTTATATGTATTTAAATTAAATGCGAAAGCCAGAGTTTAAGTTAAGTCTAAGACAATGAAATACTGATTTTCTATTTTTAATATTTAATCCGATATATTTTATGTTATATCCACTTCACTCTGCAGCGCTGTCGAATTCATATAACTTCGTAAAAACTTTCTAGCAGTTCCAATATAAATGTCATCGGTTCCTTTAAGCTGTTGGAAAACTTAGCTACAGCCACATTTTTGCTGTTCTTGACGAGAACATAATATTCCAGCAGAGCAAGCTGCATACATTGGACATAAAACTAAAGGTCGATTCTGAATG
This sequence comes from Homalodisca vitripennis, assembly GCF_021130785.1. Taxonomy (NCBI): domain Eukaryota; kingdom Metazoa; phylum Arthropoda; class Insecta; order Hemiptera; family Cicadellidae; genus Homalodisca; species Homalodisca vitripennis. Next base: position 15,335 of record NW_025782972.1, on the reverse strand, counting down.
ATGAAAGCTTTAACAATTTACTCGTCCAGGTCCTTCTCAGGTGTTACTATCACCTTCTTAAGGATATTTTATAGCCTACTATCATAAAACACAATTTAACTAATATCTGCATTGTAGTTAGTTTATTTGATATTTACCATGGGGAAATGTGAAACAATTATTGCTGTCATAGTCGGATGGCAAACATCCAAACTCTGAAGGATGAAATGCTTACCGACTAATCCTAAAGACTAACCCACATAAACTTTTACTCCTTAACTGTCTAAATGTAAAACACTAGACATATATAAATTAAGTAGTTCTTATTAAAAATGTAAGAATGTTTTAAAATCAAGTTAATTTTCATCTTATAGTTAAATTAAGTTGTAAAGTTTTTGTGACTCTAGTAAATTTACATTTTTCACTCCATCAATGTTCTATTTATTTTGCAGGATTGAAACTGAATGTCCAAAAGTATGCAATTCCATATTTTTAGTAATAACTGTAAAATTCAAATAACTTAATATTGATAAAAGTTAACTATGTACAAAACATTATAAAGAAATCCTTTCACTTTATCTGTTAAACATTTACTAATATCTTAATGTTAAGTCCTTCATTTACCTACTGACTCTAATATGTTAAAACATGTAAATTAATGCAAGTGAATGTTTATCACAAGATTATGGCGGTTCAGTGTGAAGTTTTATGGCGAACAAACATAATTATGTTTAACAGTATTCATAACACGAGCAGTGTAAACCCGGCCGTATAAACTTCATTGTTTAACATCTTTGGGTGTGTCATAAAATCAACTTAATATTATAAATTAATCAGAACTAAGAAAACTCCATCAATACCACATTGTAATGGCATTCACGTATCAAATAATAGACGGTATAGTTTGAAAGTATCGTGTTTTAAGTGTAGGCTATATCATTGTAATGACATTCATGTGCACTTTAGGTTAAAATACATAGTTCTAAGCTTACAATGTCCAAATTCCTATTTAAGACTAAAATGTACATTTAATTTTTTACTAATGCCGTAAAATTTGCATTATGTTTTTTTTCAATAGTAATTTTTCTTCTACAAATGAATATTACAGCATTTATTTTACAACAGTTAAAATCATTCTACGTTGACATATGGATAGAATCATTGTTAAAAAATATTATTATTGTTATAATTTAAAGGTTTCTAAAGTGTTCGGAACTTGACAAAGCCCCTTCCAAATCCTTCTGCCTTCAAACCTTCCTCCTCTTCTCCCCTTACTCTGTCTCTACGTATCGCTCCTCTCATTTTATTCTCCTCTAATGCAGTATGTCCCCCTCCTTAGTTTTTAATAACTTGTGTCCCAACAGACTCTTCATGTGACCAATCTTATAAAACAGTGTATTCCTATAAATCGCCATAGCGATTCCATTCAGTATTTTATTGAATCTTTTAGTGTTAAGAATACACGAGTTGACACTTTTACTATGAGACGTCAGATTAAATGTTGGATTTTAAACAAAATACCCCTTCCGTCACTTCTAAACAAACATACTAGACATCACATATCTTACTACTCCCTTTTATTTCGTCATTCTATTAATTAGTGCATTCCAAAGTACGAAATTATTTCATAGTAATTTTTCTTATGACACGACTACAGCCATCTTTCTCTACTTCCTCTTTACCTTGCTATCCAGCCCTCGCTTTTATGTAAGAATTATTAATACATGTTTATTATAAGAAACTGAATGTACTATATTACTCGTACATTCAGTTTATATATTAATTACTTCTTGAATTACAGGTGAACATATGAATTTATCCGTTAATGCGCAAGTGAGGTGGGGAAACATCAACACTGTGCAGTTGTCCTAATACATTATAATAAGTTGTGTATTATATACCAGGTATCTGGACACTGTGACCGATACATACTCCAACAATGTTCGCTTGGAGGATCGCGGGATCGCATTCCAATCACTTGCTGCTCATCAGGCCGGTGTAATACCAGTATTACAATATCTTACCACTAATTACGTCAGATGCAGCAATGCGTGAGTACGAATATGGTCTCTTATTTAGATTAAATAATGGTAATCAACTTGACGTTTGTCATTTTTTAATGTTCTACTTTTTATGGTAACATCCATTTCGTCCTATGGTCCAAATATAGTTAAATATGACTGGTTATCTCTACAGACCTATTTAGGACTATATAAGCATATATAAGCATTGAATATTATTATTAACATTTTACCGGCTGTTGCCCACTTTGGAAGCACAACTATTACACTCGCGCTATTTGTAGAAATCTACGTTATTAATGACTTACAAAACGTAGTAAATAACAAATAAAATGTCTTAGGTAATCCTTGTTCTGGACTCTTAGGTCTACTTAACCTAAATAAAAGCGGGAAGACAGCAAGAATCCGGGATCCAGCTAGCCTAGGGGATGCTATGGGGAGGGGTTAACTTTAATATGAAGCAGTTCTAGCCTCTCGCCTTACCTCTCATTTGAAGCATGTAGCCTCAGTAGCGTGTATCAACGAGAGTGACTACCCCCAGGTGATATAGTTTTAATGAAGTAATAAGTGCCGGATTTACCCCTAGGCTGACTAGGCCTTGGCCTTGGGCTGCAGGCTATATATATACAGGGTGTATATTATGTCTGGAAACACCCAAATGTATCCTTTAATAATTTTAAATATAAATTTGAAACCTCTTACAATCGTGATAGAGATTGGGCATCTACTTTTTGGAACAATGTTTTGTTATGTCACACCAACGGGGGACGTCCTGCCGAGGGTATCGTGAATATTCTTAATGGAAGCCTATACCTTGTGATACTATTTTAAAGGTAATAGCTTACTGAATTGAATGCCACAAACCGCATCTCAAAGGATTTTATTCTATCAGAAAATAGAGCATTTATTAGTATTGAAAATTTTACTGATGTTCAACAATGTTAATTTTAACATGGTCTTGCCACAAATGTGTTACACTAATTTTTTAGCATTTTTTAAAATGTTCAATTAAAATAAAATAAACAATTTTATTTTTAAGCTGTTTCATTAGTACAAATTTACCAGTTTTTTATTACAATGAATAAAACTTATGAGTCACTTTCTCTGATTACTTATGAATCTGTACTTGGTGTTTTCCAGTCAGCAGGAAGGTTTAAAGAGACAAAGGTCACTAGCCTATGAGAAACATTATTGTGTTATTAATCATCTGGTCTACAGGTTTCAGTTTGTTGAGCATGGAGCTATCACTAGACAGGTCTAAGCTTGGGAATCACAAATGGACAAAGGTCATATCATTCCTGTCGAGTTAATCAGTGTCTCTGAAGCATTGCTGTCAACAAGTTATCTAATTACAGTAGTTCAGTTTTATTTTGGCATTTTAATGGAATTATCTGAAAGAGAACGAATTACTCTGTTGATGATGCGAGGATATGGCGATCGTCAAAGATCTTATCGGGAAGTTTGTAATTTGTTTAATGACACTTTCCCCAGAAAGGAATCCCATAAGTGTTTCAACAATATCAAAAACTATTGAGCGTTTTGAAAATGACAGGGAGTGTACGTAATCGGCCAAAGTCGGGTAGGATACAATCTGCAACAGATGAAGAACATGCACTAGATGTTTTTTGCAAACATTTATTGAAGACCCACATACATCGCTCAGAAAAGCTGCACACAGCAACATGATGTGCACCCTATGTCTGTGAGTAAGATTTTGAAAATTTAATAAATACAAACCATTTAAAGTTCATTTAGTCCAACAGTTAAGTGAGGATGATTACGACAGAAGAGTTGAGTTTTGTGAACTTGTGATGCGCAAATGTGATGACAATAGAGATTTTCTGACCAACATACTATTTTCTGATGAGGCAACTTTTTTCCTAAATGGCAATGTTAACAGGCACAAATTGCCGTTACTGGGGCTAGTGAAAACCCACATTGGATTACTGAGTCCCATTCACAGCAACCACAAAAAACTGAACGTATGGTGTGGAATTTTAGGTAACAAAATTGTTGGACCCTTTTTCATCAATGGAAATTTTAAATGCCGAACTTTACTACAATATGCTCCAAAATGAAATAATCCCAAGCTATTCAAATTGCATCAGGAGAATACTTTGAATAATGTATGGTTTTTCAGCAGGATGGTGCTCCACCCCATCTCCCATTATGGGAGACAGGTAAGAGAGTATTTGGATTTAAGGTTTCCTCATAAATGGATTGGCCGAAGAGGAGAAATCGAAATGGCCTCCAAGATCTCCGGATTTGTCACCAATCGATTATTTCCTATGGGGTCATTTAAAATCCAATGTTTATAGAAGAAAGCCTCATAATTTTGGAAGACCTAAGAAACAGGATTATAGAGGACATTGCTTTGATAACTGAAGAAATGTTAGGCAACTCTGTCGAATCATTTTACACAAGATTGGCTCATGTCAAACCGTAGAAGGAACACAGTTCGAACAATTGCTTTGACACCAAATGCAGGTAAAACGTTTGTTGTAAGACTTTTCTAACAGCATACATTATTTTTTATTTGTAATAAGAAATCAATAACATAAGTATTTCCATAATTGTACTGTAATAAAAACTGGCAAATTTTGTGCTAATAGAAACCAGCGGGGAGGCGGAATCCCTATCTCCGTAATGCTAACTTTATGTTCCTTTTCTCAAAATCTATTAGGCCTATCATTCTGTAATTTTTACCAGTTATTTATTTGGTTTTCATACATAACCTGAGTTTTTTTTTCATGTACTTTAATCAAGTCTTAGCCTAGATATGATTTTTTTTTTCTACCTGTATAAAAAATATTTTTATATTTTATCAGTTTTATTTTTTTTCTTCTTATAAGTTATTCAACTTAAGACCTTAAAAAAACTCAGCTTGTATAGAACAATAATAATATTATTGAGTAAAAATTTCAACTCTGTATCTATAGTGGTTCCTGAAAAAAGGAACATTACAAACTAAAAAAATACAAACTTGCGGAAAAACGGCAATTAAATGAAAATATTTTTGTTATTTGACTACCTAAAACATTCCAGCATCATATGAAGTGGCTGCTTCTTCATCTTCTTCAAGTTTTCTCTTCCTTAACTTTTCTAGTCTTCTTGACTGTCTCAAAAACCCTGAGATAGCTTGATCGGCTCTGCGGATGCGTTTCGCTGTCCAAAAACTTCATAGCACGAATAGTATTATAACTTGGTTTCAAGTCCCAATGACTTTAACACTCGACACTTAGTTATGTTACCATCATTGTAGCTGGCCACAGCTTCAAAGACACCAAATTCTAAAGTTTGTAATGTAACAAAATTGTTCTTAGGAATTCTGGTCCATATAACGCTGTTGACACTCTCGTTCACATTTTGTGTCTTGCCATGTGTACATTTTTTTTAATAAATTTTGGATCAATCAATGCTTTGAATATGGGCTTGATTGCTTGCATTATAGGCTCTGGTAAATTGTTCTTGTGCTCATACATTTTTGCCCTCAGCCTTGGCCTTGTTGTACTTACACCAAGATTTCTCACCTTGCGGGCACAATCGGTGCTCGGGTTTTTTCATCAGAAGATCCTGTGTGGCAATAAATAGCCCATATGGCTTGTCGCATATCTTGAACAGTTTTTATTCTCTCTTATGGCTTTGCCGTAGTATGACTGTATCTGGTCAATTTTTTTATCTGTTAGGCGATTCTTTCCCTCCCAAAGACTTTCCATCGTCGAGCTTCTGTTTTTTCAAATCCTGCTTCAGTCTGCGCAATCAAGCAACCCATTTCTCTTACTAACGTGGTTTATACACTCTAATTTTTTAATTTCAGTATTTCCATAGGGTTTTAATGCAACAATGCTTTCAAAGCTACTACTGTCTCCATCACCTAGGTAACTAAACATATCTTACTTTATACTTTTCTTCAGACCTCAGAAAAATTTGTCTTATACCGGCACCCTCCATGCTGCCGCTCGAGCCTTTATGGTTTGCGTAACAGTAGGCATCATGATTTTTGCTTGTCCACACAAATACAGTATTTAGACAACACTGCCACATCCATAACTTTACCACTATCAATGCTAGTACATGTTACCACTCTCCGTTAAGAGACTGGTGGCCTCTACGCTGCCATGTACCATCAAAACCAGCTGATATGTCTCGGGTTTCCAATATAACATCAGGTACATTACGCTTCTCTTCTTCAATCATCACTTCATTTTCTTGCACAGCCTCTTCTACAACAGCGTTTTTTTTCATAGAGTCAAATGCAGCTATTTTACATTTGTTATGTAGTATGGTAATGTATGGAGAAAACTTTGTTGGAGGTTGAGGAAGGTTGAGAATTCCGCACAAAGCTTGACCAGCAAGTAATCCCTTTTCCGATGCATCGTAAGCCATACACTAACCTAATATTTACATCAAAGTATGTTTTATTTACATCAGGAACTTTAACTTTTCCTTAGTTGTTACTGAATTTTACAACAAAATCACAATGTAAACAATGCAGAATCAATGTAGAGGCCAAACCAAACACAGTTTTCAGACGAATTTGTAAACCGTATTGTTTACAATTTTTATAAATAGTATTTTTTGCAGTAATATATCTGACAAAATACTTAGATCAATTAGTTCATTCTTATAACTATTGTCAATGTCATACTTATCATATTCAGAAAAGTCAATCTTCTTTGAAGAGCTTGATAACCTTGTAAGGCTTGCAAGTTTCAGGCAAGTTAGGCCTAGGTTGTGGAGTTTCAGCACTTTCTGTTGCATTATTTAGAATTTACCACTTTCTTTCTTCCCACGACCACCAATACCTTTTCTACTTTTGGTAATCTTACCAATAGCTCGCGGCATTTATACTTATAAAATATATCTAATTCCAACCTGAATTATCAAAAGTAAACAATAACACACACTCACACCAAATAATCTTGACAAAAGGTTATGATATGTTTGATTCAATTCAATTCAATTTGAGGTACTTTGGGATTATACCGACCACACCCAGACATGAATCGTTATTTAACATTTTGCTTCTACTGATTACTAGATTAGCGTAGAAGACTATTTCGTCAGTATAAAACAGGAATTGTCTTATCGCAAAACCCCTCCCCATCCTCAGACAGAGGTCAAAGTCGAGCGTCTAGTAGATAACGTGATTGCAGAGCCTCGCCGCCCGTTCAGCTGGTGCATCGCTTTGTTGTACTTTCGTGTTTTACCTCTACAATTTCTCCAAACACAAAAATTTAAACAAAAACAAAAACATTTACCAAACTAAAACTCTTTATTAAAAAAACACTCAAAAACTTGTTTTTTATTCTTGATCACATTCCGCCACCCAAAATGCGAGTGCCTCCGGCCATCAGCGCGGGCTTCGACAGCACCTTCGGTGCTGCCCGCGCGCTGATGTCGACGAAAGAAAAACATCCCTCGAGATAGTACCTATCAGTAAAATATCAAATTCTAGAGGGGCTAATCAGAAAATATAAATTGAATTGAAATGGAAAGGCAATTATGTACCGTGCAAAATCACGTGATGCCGCGCGGCCTGCCGTAATCAGGATTCTCGAGAAAGATAAGATAACAGCGACAACAATACCGATCACAATACCTGGAAATGCTTGTAAGTTTGTAATTTTTGTAATTGAAGAGTTGTTTTTTTCGTTCTATCATGTTTGTTTCTATAAATTTCTATTTTTGTGTTCTTCATACTGGTGTGGTCGGTATAATCCCAAAAGTACCCAATTTGACAGCTGTGAGTCAGTTCAGACACATTACTTATGCAGTGTAGCCAACATATGGACAAGAAAATAGCAAACAAAAGAAAGACTGGTTTGTATAAATACAAGTGTGACAGCGCGAAATATTGTAATGTAAAACTTTTCTTAGGTATGCATATTTGTTTTTCAGATTTTGTTCAAATGGATAACATATTTTAATAGCAATGTGTTATATATCAAATTGTTCAGAAATAAATTCTCCTTCAAAATAAAATAATAAAAAAAAAAAATTTTTTTTATTAAATTTTTACCTTACCCCAACCGCCCTCCCCTTAAAATGAAATTTTTGTTTTATTTAATTGAACCAATTTAAAAAAATGCTAAAAAAATTAGAGTGTAACACATTTTGTGGCAAGAACCATGTTAAAAATTACATTGTTGAACATCAGTAAATTTTCAATACTAAAAAATGCTCTATTTTCTGATAGAATAATTCCCTTGAGATGCGGTTTGTGGCATTCAATTCAGTAAGCTATTACCTTTAAAATTATGTATCACAAGGTATAGGCTTCCATTAAGAATATTCACGATACCCTCGGCAGGACGTCCCCCGTTGGTGTGACATAACAAAACATTGTTCCAAAAAGTAGATGCCCAATCTCTATCACGATTGTAAGAGTTTTCAAAATTTATATTTAAATTTATTAAAGGATATATTTGGGTGTTTCCAGACATAATATACACCCTGTATACCAAATAATAACTTTCTTTGTCATATTGCAGCTTAGGCACCAGGATCTCTGCCGTCATTGCTACCATATCTGAAATGATTACGCAAGAATCACAAATATCATATGTGAGTACAAATATCAATAACTTGTTAACACTTTTATAATGTCCTGTATTTAGTGTGTTAGTCCTTTATTTTTTGCGATAGATTGTGTGTGTGTTCCGGATTTTTGGAGTTAAGTATTACAGGATATTTTCATATCATCACGCTCAAACCACTAACTTATTATGCCTAAGACTAGGTAAGATCAAATAATGATCGGTTCCTGCATGAGTGATACCTTGGACAGACATATACCTTAGCAACCTCAAACGTAGATTTCGCGCTGTATTTATATATTTCAAGCCTTAATCGTTTGAAACAAGACTGGTGTCAGGTACATGTCTTAGGCATGAATTAAGATAACATTTGAGAAGAAAATCAAGTTCAGATGTTTAATAACTGTGAAATTCGGTTTAGCCATGGTGAGATCGGACACTGTAATGTGTAATGCCGCTGTCGGTCTTATCCAAACTTCTAGCATAGTGTGATACTTTATCTGGCGGAATTGGCCTTGGTGAGACCAGGCACTGTAATGTGTAATGCCGCTGTCGGTCTTATCCAAACTTCTAGCATAGTGTGATACTTTATCTGGCGGAATTGGCCTTGGTGAGACCAGGCACTGTAATGTGTAATGTCGCTATCAGCGGTATTCGCGCTTCGAGCATGTTTTGATACTTTACCTGTTGGAATTTGGCTTGGCCTTGGTGAAACCAGGCACTGTAATGTGTAATGTCGCTATCAGCGGTATCCGCGCTTCGAGTTGAGATGATACTGGACACAGCATTGTAATTTTTAGCGTACTATTCCACTTATAAAAGATTATAGCATAAGCATTCGATAAGCTAAGCCAATTACACCAAAATATTTCCAACAAATTTTAACTTTCCTCTAAATAAATTCTATTGTCAAGTATTTAAATGTAGTTTAACGTGTTAATTTAATTTATATAAAATAATAGGCCCTGACCTTATCCATCTAGAGTATAGTATCCCTCCGTAAGCAAAGAAAAGGACCAAGTGCAATTAATTCCATAGCAAATTTCTAAATTTCTCGGTTTGATTTCTTCTCTGATCAAATTTTAAAATTTGTAAAGGCTTTAAAATTTTACATATCAAATAATAAAATTTGTAGATAAAAAATAAAAGGTCATACATATGTTTAAAATATATAGAGATTATTAATTAAACATGTAATTATTGTCAGACACTAATAGTGAATAAGCATGTCAAATTTGACAATGGTATCCCAATCCGAAGTTCTATAAATTGCAGTTCATTTGAAAAGTGTGCACGGGTTTTTCTTTCTATCCACTACAAAGACGGTGGAATTGGCATAAAGTGTAATGATTGCTCTAGTACAGTACATACCCCTTTATTGGTCTTATGTGTTCGCTGAGCTAGATTCCTCCTTTGAGTTAAAGATTCATGGTATGAAAACATGCTTTTTATCAGTTCTGGCTAACATTAAATTCGAAGAGGATTTCAATAAGCTGAAACCATCTTTTCCTTAGGAGGTAATAATTTAATTTTTTTATATATTATACAATATATTATTATTATCAATATAAACATAATTCCATTGTCATGCAGGTGACGTCTATACTGAACAATTCCACTGTAGACCAGAGGTTGAAAGAACAGTTGATCTCTGTTGTCATCCCAGCCATTGCCCAGAAGCAAATGTGGACTTCTACCCCTCAGGCATCGGCTCTCTCTCAGTGGGTTGATAATTATATCAATTCTTCTGCATCAAATTTTGTCATTAACATCACGCTTGTGTTTGTATGTGCTTTAATTATATTACTCAAGTAATGTTTTATGGCCATGTCAAATTATTTTTTTTACAGTATAAACTTGGTTGAAGTTTGCAGTTTATTTTCTCCTTTGTTTTTTCCATATTATATCACTGTTCTCATATTTGAACATGCTTAATTAGATTAGTATTAGACTAGTATTAGTATTAATTGTAATCTATATATATATATAAAAATGAATGTTTGTATGTTTGTCCTTTATGGAATCGTGAACTATTGGACCGATCATGATGAAAATTTGTACGTATATGTATTTTTTCCACGGAGAAGGTTTATAAGCTATGCCCATCCCTTTCCCGATTCAGGATTCCGCCCCACTGGTTACAGAAATACCCATAAGAAATGCATTGCAGCAAACATATGTTAACGTCTTTTCAAATTTTTAATCATCTGTTCTTTGTAAACATATATTACACTTATAGTTTTAAAAGCATAGAGTAAGCTTAAGAGAAACGACAAATTTTGTTTAAAACTGTTTTTGCAATCACTGTTAAACATAGACTTTACTATCCAGATAATACAATTCAAATTTGACGTAAAAATTCACCTTTAACTGCAATATTTATTTAATATTAAACCATGCTCATGCTTGATCAGAAAGAGTATGCAGATATCATAATTACTATCTTACGTTGGCTACAAATATAAAGAATGTTATAAAATCAACCTTAGTTGTTTTTTTTGACAGAAGTATATGGTTCTCAAAACTCCGTGTGTACATATTCTCTCGATCGAGACAACAAAGCAAGCTCAATCGTGGCATCGGAGATATAAACTAATTTAATCTAAAATTTATTATAGTAAAAAAAAAAAAATACTAAGTAATTATAAGGACTTCGGTTCTTAAGATTTGGCGTGCGAAGCCGTGGGTAAACAGCTAGATAGAGGCAGGAATATGGTACATACCTTCATAATACGCCCAGAGGCTCACGATGGAACGACTATCAATTATCTCAGCAATGTTTAGAATGTGATAGAAAAAAGAATAAGTGAAATATAGTGTACTGTTTTTCAAACGGAGAAATTGCGTGCGAAGCCGCGGGCAACTTTTGCAAAAAATTATTGAAATGCGCAGCAAAGCGCGCCGGGGCCCGCTAGTATATCTTTATATATAAAAATGAATGTTTGTATGTTTGTCCTTTATGGAATCGCAAAATATTAGACAGTCGATTATGAAAATTTTGTATGTATACGTATTTTTCCACGGAGAAGGTTTATAAGCTATGCCCATTGATGTAAACTCACCACCAAGCGGCGCTGCAAAAGATAAAAGGTTTCAAAGCGCCTGCACACTATAGACTGCAATTACGAGACAGTTACGTTTTATTACATAGCCAAACACTATTTGAAGGCGCTAAGTTATTGTATGTATATCTGTCTTTAAACTAAATTTCTGATTGAACTTAAAGTTTGAGTGTTAGATCACTTTATAATAAAGTACATGTACGTGCACAAACATAAACAGATTTTCTTTGATCGTGGCAACAAGGCAAACTCTACATCGGCGTTGTAAATATAATTCAATTAAACCAGAACTTCACATACACGGGCAAAGCTTACGAAAAGCGTGCAAAGCCGCGGGAAACAGCTAGTATCTATATTATAAATGAATGTTTGTGTGTTTGTCCTTTATGGAATCGTAAATTATGTGACCGATCATTATGAAAATTTGTATCTATATATATTTTTTCACGGAGAAGGTTTATACACTATGTCCATTGATGTAACTCGCCACCAGGCGGCACATTTAAAAAAAAGTTTTCAAAGCGCCTGCACATTATAAACTGCAATTACGAGATAGATACGTATATTAAACAGTGAAACACTATTTGAAGGCGATAAGTTATGATGTATATTTGTCTTTAAACTAAATTTTTGGTTGAACTTAAAGCTTGAGTGGTAGACCACTTTGTAATAAAGTACATGTGCATGTACAATACATTTTTGACAGATTTACTTGATCGTGACATCAAGGTAAAATCTACATTGGCGTTGGAAATACAGTATAATTCACTTCAACCCGAAGTGCTCATACGTGGGCAAAACTTACGAAAAGTGTGCGAAGCCGCGGGAAACAGCTAGTTTATAAATAAAATATCAATATTTGTCTCATTTTGTGCCTGTATCTGCTATTATCATTAAAATTAAGTTAATTAAGAGAGTAGTACTTTTGAAGAAATATTTAAACATTCTCCCTAATACTTCTCAATTAATACACCAAAAATAAAATTAGTGTATTGTGAGAGCACTAATACTAATGTTTTTTATTTTATTGTTATATTAAATAATGTGTCCTTCAACTTTACTCGCACTACAAGCATAATGCATGTAACAACCATTGAATTGAAGTGTAAATACAGAAAAAATATTTAATTAATATTTATCTTTTAACAAATGTCATCCTACATAAAGTGTTCCTTTAACATCCTATTTGGATGGCATTTAGCAGGAAGGAACCGACCCATACTTTATTTAGTTTTGGTATAGTGTCATCTGTGAACTCGGCTGTTTAGTTTTCATCTTTTACAGAAAGAAACCACTCCACAAATAACAAGAAGTAAATTTTAATTATTATTTAATTTAATTTGAACTATTATTAATTATTTACTAGCCACTTCTTTTATTATTGGTTATGAATAGAACCAACTCATTTTGAGACTTTTGTGCTGAATGCCTTATTGGCCAAAGTAAACAGAGAAACCAACACTGGTTAGTTTTTGCTAAATGCAGTACAGCAAATGTGCGTTAAATGTTTTTATTCCTAAATTAAAATTTACTTCTTGTTTATTTGTGGACTGGTTTCTTTCTGTAAAAGGTGAAAACTAAACAGCAGAGTTCACAGATGGCATTGAACCAGCCAAAACTAAATAACACTTTATGTAGGATGACATTTGTAAAAGATAAATATTGATTGAATATTTTTTTCTGTATTTACACTTTGAATAGGAATATGTCATACGGATTAAGTCAAATATTTGCTCATACATGGGTTTTCCATTTTCAGTGTTTTAAGTAATCAGAGTACTAACATATTTTATTATTATTATTATTCAAAGAATTAATCAAATTAAAATGTTCCATACAAACTGTGTTGTGAGAAATAACTAAGAACTTGTTATACTTTGAACTACCAATTAATTACTTGTACATGACATAATTTAAAAAAAAGAATACATGTTAATGTACCAGACAAGTTTTTTTAAAGTAGTAACAAAACATTATCTAGCTTTGAAATAAACTCACGAAGACTACAATTTTTGATTTGATAGTTCTGGAATTTTACAGATATGTACTTTAAAAAAGTAGGGGAATTATATTGAAATTACATGATTGAAGTTGGCTGGACATCCTTGGCTATCTGTGAAAATGCTAATCGTCTCACTTCTATACCGCAGACGAAGATTCTCACGAGCATATTCAATTATGGCTGTGACATCTGCTTGAAAGACTGTGGAATACGGACCCATAGGGACACCAGCACCCTACACGGTCTCACTTCCACAATTCCAGCGCATGTACCACTTTTTGTTAAGAGCCATCCTTTTTTTTGTATTACTAAAATCGAATCTAAATTTATTTTATTGATCAGGATCCATATAATGAGATACTAATCAAATACGTGAAAAACATTTTTAGAGATCATTTGCAGAGCATTTCTCTGAATCAGGATCCTAATTCTGCGGTGCCCCCTGTTGCAGCCTGAGGCTGACCAAAGTCCCGCCTGCTGAAGACAGTAGGCATTCCTTCTCGCCATAGCCTGAATGGCAATGTGTAGGGAAGCCTAGGTTGAGACAACAGTCTAAAGCTGTACCCGGCGCACTTTGAAAAATCCCAGGGACAACAAGGCAAGCCATCCTTTGGATGCTAGCCAGACTAGCTTACCACGCCATCTTGGCCTCCATTTTAGCCACCAAACAATTACTGCAGGTCTAACCACAGAGACATAAAGCCAATACAAAAGCCTCAGCTTAAGTCCCCAAGACCTCACCTATCACATTTCTGCATTGCATCAAAGACCATTTCCCTCTAGTGTTAACCCTTTCCAGATAGGGTCCCCAGTTCAGGACCCTATCAAGGATTATGCCCAGGTCCTTTAACTCAATGGAGGAGCCTTTCAATAAGAATGGACCAATACCCTCCAATTAATGCCTTCTTGTAAAGGTAACCACGGCAGCCTTGGTGGGGTTGATACTAAGACCCATCCCATCACACCAGTTTCTCACCATGTTCAGAGCAGCATTGGTCAGTTCCGTGACTGTTGTGTTGAACTTGCCATTCACAAGAATCACAATGTCATCTGCATACCCCTGTGCAGACACCACTGATGTTCAAAGACACTAGCAGGTCGTCTGCAACTAAATTCCACAGAAAAGGAGAAAGTACGCCACCCTGGGAACAGACCCTTGTAGTCTTTGCACTTATGCTCGCTGCTGTAAGGGTGGTAGTAGCCAACCTATCTCGCCTGAGTGCCAGTATTGTCAAAAGTTCCTTCAATGTCCAGAAAAAACACCTATGGCTACTTCTTTCACTGCTAGTGCCTTCTCAATCCCAATCTCCGCTGCAAGCAAAACCGGTCTCAACTCCGTCTCCCCAGGAGCTTTATATAGACTAAATGAGTTAATCGCCCACTCAATCCTTCTGAAGGTTATTACACGACACACCAAAGTCCATTGTGAGTGAGTAGCGCACCCTGCAAACAAGTTAATTTGTAAAGAGTGTGTATGAGCCTTTAAGACAAAACTATTTTGTATACACTAATCTTAATTGCTTTTGTTCCGTAGGAAATTTCTATGTGTTATAATAGAAAAAAAGAACAGACAGATAGAACGCTCTTTGAATTTATAACCCCAAAATCAACAGTGTTCTTCCTTGGACTGAAATGAACCTATGTACTAAGTTTCAAAACTTGTGAAACCTTTCTGTTAATTTATTATTGCATAGATGGACAGACACTGACATAATGTCGTTTGATTTCAAAA
>NW_025782971.1:0-30861 GCF_021130785.1 Homalodisca vitripennis | reverse complement strand
AAATGGGATATTCCAAAACCCCTACATTAAAAATATAGGTGAAAAAGTCAATGATGTTTTAACTGCTATAATGAATAGAAGTAAATTTTTGTGAGTAAAAAGCAATTATGTTTTTTTTTTTGTTATTTCATTAGTATTCCGTATTACGAAAAAAAAAGATTTTTTATCCAGAACATTATAGACGGGGCGATATTCGAATACTTTAAAAATAAAGAACGATAAAAAAATTTAAATTGTTAAAAAAGCAACACATATATTTATGAAACCATTTTTTTCCCCTTTCATCCGTAAATTTGGTTGTCTCCTGCTGCAAACTTTTCCCGTAACACTAGAGCATTCCCGTAGCTATTTAGTAAATTTATAATGGCAATGGACCCAAAGAGTAAGGTCACAAAAGTATATAGCTTAGAAATGAGTTACAATGACTAAGTGGGCACCTAACCTACAGGTTGCCAAGTACGCTCAATGGTTAGTTCCATTGAAGGAGGACGGATGGGGCCGGTTGGGCAACGTGACAAGGGACGACCCCACACACGGAACACACAATCGATGTAAGAGTTGTCTGAATGATGACGTCACTAGGGAGTAGGTACCACCCTCCATTAGTGAGGCAGGGAGGCTGGCAGTGTGTCACGTCGTCAAGGTTATCCTTGAGCCTTCATATTTAACTTTTATTGGCTGGCCCGTTAAACGAAGACTTGCCTCTAGTTGGGATAGTTTTTAAATAACAAATATTTACTTTAGTCTCTGCCTAAAACACAATGGATATCTTAAGGAAACTGAAGAGTTGGAGGCAGTTAATTTTGTATAAAATTTATTGCTTTACCAAAAGAACTACATGTCTTGGACTATTTTTATACATTTAAAGCTCTTGAGAACATTAGAGTTAATTTATATTGGTACCAGTTAAAGAAGCCTAGAAAAAATAATAATATTCATTTAAAAAATACCTTATTAAAAATACAATTTTAAGAAGCTCATATTCTAGATTTTACTGCTTCAACTAAGCTAATAGAAATATTTAATTTTATAAATTCTATTTTTAAAATTTTGGAAAAGATACTTACATATTATAATTACCAATAAGTTTAACAATTTTAATGTCTTATAATATTGCAGAATTTCCAAAATAAATACCATGGTTTAAAATCTTAGATCACAACCATAATTTACTATAATATATTTAAATTTTATTGGTGTAAATAAAAAAAAATATTGGATGCTAACTTTTGGGTCAGAGGTCGATGGACAATATCAAACAAATTTTTATTTGATTTATATGACTTTAACGACCACGGGGGTGATGTATATATTTACGAAGTTTCCATCCTAAATAATAATTATCTAAATATTTTCGTTCAATATTTGTGAGTCGTTTTCTATGTAATGCCTGAGATATTATCAATCGAGTGTACAACTAAGGTGGATGGACCCCCTTCGATAGTCTGATACCTCAATAAGGCCATCAGCCCTTACCAGCATTTTTATTATTTTATTTTTGACAAGGGCATATTTGCTTAATTTTATATTCTATTTTGAGTTTATCGATAACTATAAATAACTAAGTAAGATAAGCACACACATATGTAAGAATACATTGTACCATACTTCCATTAATTTCTAACCAACGTCAACTTAGTACCTAGACAACCATTTCTTACTACACATCCGTCCGCTCTACAGCCAGCAATGGGACCAGTGATACAATCTACTTAAAAAATTGTATTATCGGTTTTTTATTTTAATTTCATCTCGTATTATCACGCAATTATTATCTACTGCTTTTTAACAAATTTTTGTATTCAAGGGAAAATCGACCAATGAATACAACAAATAACGAGTATTTGAGAGTGTATTTGTGAAATTATGTACCCTTAGTGGGGATTTATTAATAAGTTAGTGGGTGTGGTGAATAAAAATCTAAACATTTTTTTAATTAAAATATATTGAACTCGTTAAGAAAGATTGACACGGTATTTAAAGGGGATATATTACTTAAGAAAATTACCAAAAAGAAACATAAATTACTAATTTAAAAAGTCTACAGTTCCTTGTGGAAATAACAAAAGAAAATTTCGTTGTTCTTCAAAATAAGGACATTATATAGTACGGTCAAGGGGAAAAACTAAACTTAGGAGTTGTTTTGAATTTTGATTTCTAAAAGTTTTTTAATAATTATGCGTAAGTGAACACCGAGTAGCTCCAAACCAATACAATGAACAAAATTTTTCAGGCATTCAGCCACGGTTCATAGGCACATTTTTTTATTTACCCTCAAACCCATTTAAAATTTTTGTTAAAAAAATGTATTAAATAAAATTTGAAGGAATCTAATAAAGTTAGTTTCTACATTAAATAACAAGGCATTTATTTAAAAGATAAAGATACAGTATGTTGACAACATCAATCTTCATGGAAATTTATTGCATTCCTCCTTGGAATGTGATATTTTAATTCTTTTACGAATATATTTAATGTTATAAACTGTATTTGGGCGCTACATCTAGTAGAGGTTATTTTTGATTACAATTACTTCAACCATATCATTAATGATTAGGGAAAACAGGGAGTTTCTGGGAAAAAACATTTGCTATCGGTTATGCGGTGTTTAAAGATTTTTTAAGAATAGTCACTACAGACTCGTACCTCCAGGACCTAATAATCTACCCCTGTAGAATAAAAGACTTCATAACATAGGGTTGGACTTCAACATTCAAATTATTTGGCCATAAGGAAAATCTTAAAAATATATTAACAAAATGCACCAGAAAATCACCAGTGAACAACAGTGGGTAAGATTTTAATCTAAGAAATATACTATTTTAAATCATTTGTAACCACATTAATGAACAAATCCGGAGTCTTTGCACTTCCTTTATATAATATCAAACATCGTCAAAACAAAATTTTAAAACTTTGAGGTTCAATTTATAATAACCAATGCTAAAAATTCAAAACGTGTTTAAAGTAGACAAAATTAATATCAGTTGTTGACAACCAGAATATCGTAAAAGATACATTGGGAGACGAAAATAAATGTTTTCAGTAGTAGGGCTGGCACTCTCTAGAGAGTATCGTATGAGACAGATCGATGACTGATAAAGACAAAGTGTTCTAAGCGACGAGCCATTCTTCACCGGGAAGCAAGTGACAATAAGTCAACATTTTAGAGCGGACAGTACCCTGACTGTTTTATAGACACTTATGGTTTATTGCGTTATTAGACATAACATGAAGATGTTGTTTTAATAGAATGTATATAAAGATTGTGTGTGGTTTTTTTTAAATTAATATTAATTCTACACCGGAAGCATTGACAATAAGTCAAAAATTTTAGAGCGGAAAGTACCTTGACTGTTTTATGGACATTTATGGTTTATTGCTTTATAGACTTAACATGACAAATTAAGTTTTAATAGAACGTATATAAAGATTGTGTGTACTTTTTAAAATTAAAACACAAACAGAAGTAGATTAAGTATAATAATAATTGTGAGATTTTATTCCAAACTTGGGTATAATTTTTATTGTGAGTAAAATATTAAAAATTCCCCAGCATTTGGATGAGGTGTACGGTAAATTTACTATTTAACGAGTATTTATTTGCTTATTTTATACCCACAGGTGGCACAGGAATTAAAATTAATTAAAAACACATTTTACTCATTTACGATTAGTTTAAAAATTGTTTACTCTAGGGAATCGTTTCGCTTTCCATCATATCTCCACGGTGAAGAGAAATTAAGTCTTACAAAAACATCTCCAAAAAGATATATACCATGGACGTCCGCTCTGAATTGTTGTGATATATGAAATATATTCTTCTAAATTGTATGAAAAGGATGCCTCTTTTAAAGAAATATCCTGCACGTCCTCATAGGCCACTGGCCTAAACGAGAATCTTATCAAACAGAATTAAGTAAATACAGTACAAGGTCGAAGTGCGGACTGATAAAAATTGTTATGGTCACAGGCAGAAATGCGGTACCACTAGCTCATCAAACCTAAAGGCCGACGTCTCAGACTATGCGGTCATCGGCTCGATGTACCAATTGGTATACTTATTTTATAACATAAGACATACTTTTTTCCATTCGTTTATTTAATTAATGTTATAAGCTGTAATGGCCCATTAATAAATATTCACACATACTTAAACATTATTTCAAATGGTTATAAATGAAATAAACTTAGCTCGATTTTTACACCAACAGATTTCACAAGTTACCAAAACAGTTTAAGAGGTCTGTTATAATGTGTTCTTCACAAGGTTCACAATCTAACAGAAAAATCGTCTTTTTTTTTACTACAAAAAATAGGGGTGATAATTCACAAAAATATATTAAAAGTAATAGCGTGAGTTCAAGAATACTGATAAACTATGGCATTGTTTAAAAAATTGGGAAACGTAATCAATAATGTACTTTAACGTCCATTAAAAAGTTTTTAAAGAACACATTTCATGGATTAGAATACTCGTAGGACCATATTATGGAATATCTTAGGAAGATGTATTATGTAAATAGAGGAAATATACTAATATATTTTAACTTCTACAAAACATTGTCAAGGACGGATTACAAACTATAAACTAAAGTTAAATTAAAACTTATTACCATTACTGGCCTTTTTCCAATTATGAGATGTTATTTTGGAGAACTTTGTTGGTCCATTTCCTCTTAACAGAATGTACTGAAAATATATACATATGGAACCATTTACAAGCAGAAGGCTCACACTAAGCGGACCGTTGTACGAGGAAATATTCCACTATCAAGAGCCTGAGAAAGATTTACTCTAAAAGCTTAATTATATACCAATTACTCTGATACATAGCAGAACCTCCACCACTATAAGCAGACGTCATACGAGGAAAGGGAAATATTCCTCACAATCACGCACAAGAAGGATATACTCACAAAGCCTTAATTCATAACCATACTCTGATAACTAAGCAGAACTCACTACTTAAGCAGCCAGTCTCATTACGAGGAATATATTTTACCTAACAAACAGTCCAAGATGATAACTCAAAATTATAATTTATAAAACCAAATAACTCTGAGGACAAGCAGAACTACTCTAACACTTATAAGCGACCGGTGTATGAGGGAAATATTCCTTTAAAACTCCGCCAGCTTCAAAATTACTGATTATATCTTTATTTGGTATTTTTGGACTCTTTTCTAACAATGGCGTAAAAAATGTCTTAACATTTATCAACTTTCTCACTCCACTTATTTGAGGTTGTCAGATTAACCTCAATAACAACGGCAGTATTCAGAACTGGCCCAGATAGGACACACGGTTAACGAATAGTCACAAACGTTACGTTTTGAGTTTCTTCGGCGACCCGATCTTTCTTTGGACTCTACTTGCAGACAGAATATGGAACTAGCAGATTCCAGGAAGGTCAAAATCAGGAGGACACTGGCGTCCTTATACCAAACGCTGGCATAATATCAGGGAAAGTGAAATTGGATGTTAAATCTAAAAATTTTTCAAATTGAAATCAACCCTTCCTACCATAGCTACAAATTGGTTTGTTCTAGCTCAACAATCAAGTTAAACCTCCAATTTTTATCCGTCCCACTTTGTTCAAGTACAAAATGTATACTCGACATCAAACTACAATCCCAAAGTTTCTGTAGATAATGTTAACATATAATGGTGCTGTAAAACATCAACCCAAAAGTTTTGTCAGGAAAGAGTCTTCAGACGAATAAAGCTATAAACAAAATAATTTTACTTTGTTTTCAAAGAGAACATGTATTTTTCTTCTTGTAACCGCACTATCCTTTGGCACTTGTGCTTGCGCGCTTATCGTGTGCTAGTCTTTTATGATGTGATAGAAACAATGTTGTTAGTTTGTCGCTTCATTTACAAAGTCGAAGTCAAATACTAAACAAATTAAAGTATACAACTTTTCTGAATGTAAATCATTTTAAAAATTAATTCTGGTGTTTGCTTAATCCATTACTTATATAAAAGTAGTATCAAAAGAAGTTCCCTCTTGAATATGATTTCAAATCAGGATATTATCAGTTTAACATTTCCAAAGTAATACTTTAAAATTAATATTTATGGTTTTGTAATACAGTAACCTCGTAGTGATTATATCTGTCCAAAGCTTTTATCACGTATCCCATAACCTAAGGATTAAGTAAAATTATTATTACTCTAAATATCTAAACAATTATTAAAACACAGACATTTTAAAAATAATCGAGTATACTCGTTTTATTAACTGGTTTTTTATGAGTTATCTCAATAATGTTTCTGATATTAAAAATTGAATTCTATAAAACGAAAATTATTTTAGCGCTCTTAAAACCATTAAATTACAATGTAAGATAGGAGAAACAACACTCAGGAGACTTCGCTATAATATTGCCAGCACAATCTCATAGCTCATTCATTTCATTAGGCTTGATGTTGCTACCACTGTTTATGTAAGAACGTCATATAATTATACTCAATTGGATTAAAAATGTATTTATTCTGACTAAATACTATATAGGACTAATTTAAAAAGTGTTAATTAATGCTCAGCCAAATCCCATTAAGTACAATGCATGTACAGTACTACCATCGATACTTAATTTTGCTTATATAGAAATGGAGGTTTACTCAACATTTCTAATCTATGGGTTAGTTTATTTTTTAGGCATTGTACGACAGGCAGATAGACTGAAATTAAATTCGTCCAGTCCCTCGAATGATTTTTGCTAATGCTCAGGTAATAGAAACAAAATTTTATCCAAAACATATTAAAAAATTAGTTTTAAAACAGGACTAGAAGGCTTGTAACACCATGATTATTCTACAGAATTCAGGAAAATATAAATAAAACTATAATTTATTATTAGAAATAAAATATAAAGAGTAGATATGAAATATGAGGGTTCTAGGACACTTTTGGGACAGACAGAAAATCAAGGGGAAAATACTGTTTAAAGGACAATAAACGAATCTGTAAAATCAAACAATATGGCGGTTCTAGCTCACTTTTGGGACAGACAGAAAATCAAGGGAAAATACTGTTTAAAGGACAATAAACGAATCTGTAAAATCAAACAGTATGGCGGTTCTAGCTCACTTTTGGGACAGACAGAAAATCAAGGGAAAATAATGTTTAAAGGACAAATAAAACGAATCTGTAAAATCAAACAGTATGGCGGTTCTGGACCACTTTTGGGACAGCCCAAAAATCAATACAAATACTGTTCAATACACCATAAATATGTAAAAAACAAGATAATAATATGGCGGTTTCTGGACCACTTTTGGGACAGCCCAAAAATCAATAACAAATACTGTTCAATACACCATAAATATGTAAAAAACAATTCACAATGACAATTTACTTAAAATAAACTATGGTAAACTGTATTCAAGCAATTTTTTCATGACAGTATGACAACATAAATTGTGGGAATTTATAATACTCGAATGTTGAATAAACCGAATCTATAGCTGTTTTACTGTTCATTGTAGGCTTCTAATTTCTAAGCTGTTTTTAATGAAAAAATCCAGAAATCTTCGAAATCTTTTATTCCACGAAGTTAATTGTAACACAGTCTTTATCTTTTATAGTCTTCTTTCCAGTAACAATCAAGTGTAATTTTTTCATTTTTGTTTAATTCTTTAATCTTTTTTTTCATCCAAAACAGTCAAAAATCTGTTCGGTAAGTGTACTTTATAATCTTCCAACTCGGCAATTATTGTAAACCCGAATTTATCTTTCATTTTCTCCAAATTCAAGATTCTATATCTCTTTTTTTCTTCCAATTCCACTAATTTCTTATATTCTTTGAATCTTAGTTCACCAACCCTTATTCAACTCTTGTAACAGCGCCGCCATTTATTATAGAAAAATCTTTTAACTAAATTTTAGTTAAAAGATTTTTGCTCTTTAAATAGAACAATCTGAAAACATTTGACCAGAAATTGTGCTGATTTGTGTCAAGTTGTCACAAAAATCACCACTTCTCAAAATTTTTAGTTTACAAAATTTTTGCTCTTTAAATATGGAGCGGAAAAAGATAGAGTGCCCATACTGCAAAAAAGACATTTTTGAGCATCACTATACTCGTCATTACAAATTCGAAAAATCATTTGAAGAACAAAGAAATTTATGAAAAAGAAACTAAATTATTTGAGGACTTGGGCTAAAGAGAATCAAATCGATGGTCACGAAAAGATGTACAATATAGAAAAATTGCGTGAACTAAAGAAAAATTTTAAGGAAAGTAAAAAAGATCTCAATCTATTTAATGATGAAAAAATTCATTCAATAGCTGAAAAATTGGCTATCGAAACAAACGACAAAACTAAGTCAGAAATGATCGAAGAAATTGATAAAACGATTAATGAGAAACCTGAAAATATCATTGATGTAGAAGTTTTATCCTCAATACACGGTCTATTTAAGCAATACATTTTAACAAATTTGAACGACAATTTCATGTCAATTTACAAATATCTTTCTATTTTGCGCCCAGAAATTAAAAGTTTAATCGAAAAAATTTCAAGAAAACTGTGAAAAATAGTAAAGGATATCTCTCTTTAGAATGCGAATACGAACGAACTTTAGTGAACGGTGAAACACAAACTTGTCCAATGTACTTTACTATAAAAGCAGACGAGATCTTTGACGTAAACGACTTTATTTCTAAACAATTTAATAAATTAACACATCGAGAACAGACAAATCATCCAAATCGAGGTTCTGGATGGACATTAAAACGCTGTAAACAACTGATTTTGAGCCTTAATAAACACGAATTTATGAACGCAGGATCATATATCGATTTACCACAAGAGATCAAGGTAAAGAAAGCTTGTGTAAATATCAAAAATGAAGATGACTATTGCTTTATTTACTCTATCCGATGTGCAATTGAAAAATCAAAATTTCATCCTGAACGTGTAAAACAATATGAAAAATTTGTAAATGACGAGATATTTTCTGGGTTCGACTATCCTATGTCTTTAAAAGATATACAATTATTTGAGAAACGAAGCAGTAAAGCAAAGTATAATTATCCGAAAATGTCTGTAAATGTCTATAGTTTTGAATGAAAAACTCAATATTGTTCCGTTGCAAAATTTCAGAAGTTTATGACGCCAAATTAGAAATCAATTTATTGTATGTAAAACAAGATGAAAAATCTCATTATGTTTTGATAACAGATTTAAACAAACTTGTATTTTCTCAGTTATCTAAGTGTAAAAATAAAAAATTTCTATGCAGAAGATGTTTAAGCCATTTCTACAAATCTGGAGATTTAGCAGATCATTTAGAAATTTGCAAGCAACATGAAGTTTGTAAGCCTATTATGCCGTTTCCAGGTCAAACAACTAAATTTACTAATTATCAAAAGAAATTTTCTCATCCTTACGTTATTTATATGGATTTTGAAAGCATATTAGAGAAGATTCCCACATGCAAAAACAATCCACAAAGATCAACTACAACCAAGATTCAGAAGCACATTTCCTTATGGTTTTTACTCTATATTTAGTGTCAAATGTGACCAATCGTATGTACAAGCCGATATGTTATCGAGCAAAAAATGAAGAAGATTTGCCAAATGTTCCTGCAAAATTGTTTTGAAGAACTCAATAAAATATTCAAAATACATAGCTACAAAATATAATTCTAAGAACAAAAAACCTATGAAATTGACTGAAGAAGAAGAAATTTCATATCAAAATTCAAACGTTTGTCATATCTGTGAATGGTCTGCTTATGATGTTGGGTCAATTCAGTATGGTTTTTACTCCTGATAGTTGGAAAGATAAGAGTTATAATAAAGTGAGAGATCATTGTCATTTAACCGGCAAGTTTCGAGGCGCAGCTCATGCATGTTGCAATCTAAATTTGAAATTTCCTCAGAATATTCCCGTTTTCTGCCACAATATGTCAAATTACGATACTCATTTGTACATAAAAGAGATGGCTAAACAATATGGAAATGTTGATTTGATCGCAAACACAGATGAAAAATATATAAATTATTCAGTAAATTCTGGATATGGATATGAATTCGAAGGTGATAAGCCAAGAAAATTCATCAAGTTTTCGTTTGTAGACACGTTCAGATTCATGGCCTCGTCTATAGAAAAGTTAGCTAAAAATCTAAAGAAAGAAGACTTCAAACATACAAATCATTTTATACAAGATGGACGAATATTGAAACGCAATTCTAGAAAGACAAACCAAATGACGACGAAGAAATCTTTAAAATTCTATCTGGGAAAGGTATATTTCCCTTACGAATTTATCGATAGTATTGAAAAACTTGATTACACAGAAGAGCTGAAAATTCAAGATTTCTATTCACTTTTGACAGACGAGAGCATATCTGAGAAAGATTATTCAACACTACTTAAATGTTTGGAACAAATTAAAAGAGAAAAATCTTGGAAATTACTCTGATTTGTACAACATTCAAGATGTACTATTGCTCGCTGATATATTTGAAAATTTTAGAAATATTTGCTTAAATTGCTATAAACTTGATCCGGCACATTATCTAACAGCTCCCAGTCTTGCTTGGGATGCTATGTTAAAATTAACGAAGATAGAATTGATCTTCAGCTGATACACGATTACGATATGTATTTGATGATTGAAAAAGGTATTCGCGGAGGCATTTCTCAATGTATTAAACGATATGTTAAAGCAAATAACAAATATTTAAAAGATTTTGATAAGACAAAAGCCCGAAAAGCTATCTGTTGTACGTCGATGCAAAATCTTTATGGTTATGGTCTTATGCAAAATTTACCATATAACGAAATCAAGTGGATGGAACCCGAAAACTTATACAACAGCAGAATGGCAAGAAACAATTTTAGAACTCGCTGGCGACGAAGATTATGGCTATATTCTTGAAGTTGATCTAGGATATCCAACAAATTTACATGAAAACATCACAAGGATTTACCTCTTGCTCCAGAACATTTTAAAAACAAGTTTTGCACAACTCTACTGGATAAAACTGAATACGTTGTTCATTCGAGAAATTTGAAATTCTATCTCGAACAAGGAATGATTTTGAAAACATGTGAATAGAGTTATTGCATTCGATCAGAAGCCTTTTATGAAAAGAGTACATTGATTTTAATACAAATATGAGAACCCAAAGCTACAAGTGACTTTGAGAAAGGACTTTTTACAAGTTAATGAACAACTCTGTTTTTGGAAAATCTATGGAAAATGTGCGAAATAGATGTGATATCAAACTCGGTAATGAAGAATTTTCAATGAAACAGGCCAAGAAAACGAAATTTCAAATGCTTTAACATCTTTGACGACAACTGTATAGCGACGTCACATGTATAAACAAAAGGTTAAATTTAACAAACCGATTTACATAGGATTTTCAGTTCTCGACCTCTCAAAATTGCTAATGTACGAGTTTTATTACAACAAATTAAAGAAGTTTGATCCAGATTTGAATCTGTGTTACATGGATACAGACAGTTATTTTCTAGAATTGAAACGAGATCCTTTTAAAATTATTAAAGAAAATATAGATGACTTTGATACAAGTGATTATCCAAAAGATCATGAATGTTTCACTACTAAAAATAAGAAGGTAATAGGGAAATTCAAAGATGAGTTAAATAGCGAAGTTTTAGAAGAATTTTGTGGTTTAAGGTCTAAGATGTACTCGTACAAATATCTAGACAAAAATCCAGTTAGATGTAAAGGAATTAAGAGAAGCGTTGTAAATAAAACAATAAATATCGAAAACTTGAAGAAATGTTTGTTCGAAGATAAAGAAGAATTTAGGGAGATGACAGTAATCAAAAGTTATAAACATGATTTGTATACTGTCACCATAAACAAGCTGGCACTGAACGCTAAAGATGATAAGAGAATTGTCCTAGAAAATAAGATCGATACAGTACCGTATGGATATAAAGGCGAAGCAAAATCTGATATATTAGACGAATTAAATAAACTTGGAAACTTTGAAAATTGAGAAATAACCGGAAGTTTTTACGAATATGAATTGAAAAAGTCAAAGCTGTAATTTTTTCTATATAAATGGAGGCCCAAAAGAAATGTATAAAGTGTCAAGAATTTAAAGATTTGTCGAAGTTTTTTTCAAGATAAGACTAGAAAAGATGGATTATGCTATTATTGTAAGGATTGTAATAAGAAATATAGAAAAGAATTATATGATAAAATGGAAAAATTAACTTTAGAAGAGAAAGAGTGCACACGGTGTAAAAAGGTTAAGAATATTTCAGAATTTTATAATCTCCATTATAGTAAAGACAACAAACAAGCATATTGTAAAGATTGTGCTAAACAAATCTTTGCTAGACCAGTTCTTTGCGTATGCGGAAGAGAAATTCAACATTTCTATAGTCTTAAAAGACATTTACAAACAAACTATCATAATTCGAATGTTTAACATTTTCATCGTGTAATTTAGATATTCTATAAATCAGTCGAGATTCTGCCATATTTGTAGTAAAATGATTTCCGTTGTATAAAATATTCAAAGATTCTTTCATTTGGTTGTAGAGATTTATACTATTTTGGTTCTCCATGTCTTAATAAAATTTCCAATTTCTGGGTAATCAATTTTTCAAGTTCTTTCAATCTTTTTGGTATTTCTCTCTTTTGAGCTCTGATAACGTAATAAGGCCATTCCCACATGTGATTCTTCTTAATTAACACAAAAACATGGTGTTTTTTTTCTTATCAAAATCTTTACAAACAAGATCTGGTCTTCATTAAGTCAATTTTTACAATTCTTGATTTTGCAATTATTTCCGTTTTGATTTCATCTTTAATTTGCAAGTGCTGTAACTTTGTCCTCTAAATATTTAATCTTGTTTTTGAGTTTGTACTCACCATATTTACGAATGCTTGGTAAAACATTCTTTCGTAACCCATTGTTGAAAGCTTTTTGCTTCTATTTTATGAGATCTTAAAATTAACGAATAAAGTCCTGATTCATTAATGAAAACATAGTATCTTTGTGAATATTTGCGAGGTGGCCCTCGAGCCCCCCTTATCTTTTAGATTAAAAGTATTGAAGTTTTGTCATCTTCATCGACGTTTATTTCTAATCGCTTTGCATAGTATTGTTATATTCCAATATTTCTGCTACGTCTTTAGCCTTAAACCAAAATTCATTGTTTTCGTCAACAATTGTTAAAGATATGTTTGTTATTGAATTTTAGTTGATTATTTGAGTAGATCTATGACTGACTCCATTTAGATAGAAAAAATTTAACAAGTTATTTTTTATTTTGAGAATGAAGGCCAGATTCATTGATAAAAACAGTGTCAGGATGAAGATTGTTAAGGGGCCATTCGAATAGCCCCCTTGTTTTTTAAGTAAAAATATTGAATTTTGTCATCATCATCAACTCATTTTTATTCCTTTTTCAATCTTAAATATATTGTTGTTTTACTCTCATTATTTAATAAATTTCCCTCAGAGTCTTGAACAGTTAAGACGATTTTTTGAATTCTTTTCATATTTTTTCTAATTGGAATATAATCGATTTCATTCGGTTTTTCACTGATTTTTGATCCATAAGCAACATTTGGGAAAAATGTGTACAAAATTTCCAGATTCTTTGTGTAAATGTTCGGTATGATTTTCAAAACTAGGTTCAACGAGATTACAATGTACTTCAATTACATCGAACGGTCTAAATTTTGGCGTTTTATTTCCTAAATATACCTGATTTGGCTCAATAGTTTCTTGAACAAACCCTAATAAATCTACAATAATTGCTGAAAACATTATTCTTACTGGTGATTTTATTTGAATTTTATTAGAGAGATAATTTTTTTGCATTTCAAACTTGTTTTCGTCAAAGTTTAAAAGATTTATCTGATTGTTTGAATGTTTTCAGATAATTTTTAAGGGAATTTTTTATTTGATCGAAAGGTATAATATCCTTTGTTTAAACCATAATATTTTGTTATGTTCTTCTCACTAAATCCTATGCAATAAGGAGAACTTTCACTAATATTTATTACAAAATTGTCAGAATAAAAACCGCTTAAACCGATAAAATAATTTGATTCTTCCTCTAAGTGTATAGGATGTTCCAAGTTTAAAACTAATTTAGAGCTTTCTGAAGTCAACTTGAACAGCTTCATTTTCGCAAGCGTTGCTTCAAGATGAAAATCTTCTATTTAAATGGAGAAATTTTTAAAGCAAAAAGATCAGATAAAACTTCAAACGTTTGAAGAAAATAAGAAAGATCAACCAATCAGATTGTTAATTGTTGGTTCAAGTGGATGTGGAAAAACAACTTTATTATTGAATTTTATCTACAATAGGTTGATTCCTTATTCCAATTTGTATGTTTTTAGTAAATCTTTAGAACAAGACGCCTATAAAAAATTACAAGAAAGATTTGAAAATATTGAGAAGAACTTAAGTAAGAAAATATCATATTTTTATAATGCTTCTGAGGACATAGTTCCGTTAAGCGAATGTAAACCCAATTCGTTAATCGTTTTTGATGATTGTATTTTGGAAAATCAAGACGTTATTAAGGAATATTTCGTAATGTCCCGTCACAAAAACATATCTTGTATCTATCTTTCCCAATGCTTTTCAAAGGTTGATAAACAAGTTATAAGAAATAACCTGAATATGTTGTGTATTTTTAAGCAAGACGATCACTATTCGAGAAAGATTTACAACAATTATGTGGGATCTGATATGAGTTTTAACCACTTTAATGAATTATGTGATAAAATTTGGAAAGAAGACTATGGATTTTTAACTATTAATCTAACTTTGAAGCCTAAAAATGGTAAATATTTGAATAAATTTTCTAATATAAATGCTGCTCAGTGGTCTCGATAAAATATTTGTTACAATTATTTTTACATTATCGTTTACTTTTTTATTTACATTATGAAAACAACTGAAAAACGGTAAATCTGTTCAACGTTCCACGTTCACGTTCCACGTTTCACGTTCATGTTTCACGTTCGTGTTTCACGTTTTTACGTTCCACGTTCACGTTTTACGTTCGTGTTCATGTTTTCACGTTCATGTTTTTACGTTCATGTTTCACGTTCGTGTTTACGTTTCACGTTCATGTTTCACGTTCGTGTTTCACGTTCCACGTTCACGTTTTACGTTTCGTGTTCACGTTTCGTGTTCACGTTTCCACGTTCCACGTTTACGTTTCAAAATTTTCCTAAATAAATGGCGAACGTAACTTCTGAAGAGGCGAAAAAACTTGATCAAATCGAAAAGAAATTAATCAAAGAATTTAAAGAACAGATTCGAATTGATGAAAAAGAACAAGAATTTATTCAAAAAATTAATCAACCTGTAACTTCTGCAATTAAAAATGTTGAAGGCAAAATTGAAAACGTTTTAAGCGATAATCAAAATTTGATGAATTTGGTTCCAGTTGTACGACAATTTGCTGATATTTCGATACCAGAATCTGAGTTTGAATTGCCAAAATTACCATCTTCAACACCATTTAGACCTCGAATCATTGAAGACTCTACCATAGTTGAACCAATAAGTCCTGGAACAACGGATATAATAATTGGTGAAATTGGTAAAAAATTTCTTCCTAGAGCAAAGGATGATAAATTTGGTTTGTATTGGGACAGAAAAAAGAAAAGTTTTATGATTGGAAATTTGCCCGTGAATTTTGAGCATAATGATATCATTATTAATGAAAAAACATATAAAGGAACTCAAGGTTTATGGAGATTATTAACAGGCACTGATGTTCCAAAAGACGGTTTATATTCTGAAGAAGACTTGAAAAAGTATACAGAAATTTTATGGAAATCTGATTCAATTTACAAAAATAATGATCCATCAACTAAGAAACCAAAGTCAAGTAAAGGTAAAAAATATCTCAATTTGATTAAACCAATTTGGGAAAAAACGAATCGAAGGATCAGGTGTAAGAAAATACAGTGATAATAAGATTGAGTACAGATATATCGACGATTTGACAAAACTCGATGGAATTATTAATTATATTTATGCTCAAGAGAAGGCTGGAAACAACAATTTTTTGAACGAAAAGAAAGCGATTAAAGATTTTATTTCGAACAAACTTGATGAAATGATTGAAAAACCTGATGGAATTAAATATTTAAAACGAGTTTTGCCGGCAATAAGTTCATCTATGATTGAGGGTAGTGGACTTTTGAATGATTTTATCAACAATTTACCTTTTGAATTACACGTACCAACTATGAATATCTGGGACCTGGCACAAAAACTCGAAAAAAAGACTTAAAAAGAGGAGATCCTGGTATAAATAAATTAGATCAAGCTGCTATGGAACACGATATTTTTTATGCAAAACATAGAGACACAAATTCCAGACATATCGCAGATAAAGTTTTGCAAGATAAGGCAATGGATAGATTTTTATCAAAAGATGCTAGATTTAGGTGAAAGATTTGTTGCACTTCCAACAGCTGGAGCAATGTTTTTGAAGAGAAAACTAGGAATGGGAATCGAAGAGAACTTGAAATTTTAACTATATAAATGGAGGTGAATGTAAACTTTCAGCAAAAATCAGAAAGAAAAAATAAAATCCGCTTTTAAGAAGAAAATACCCGTTAGTATTCAATTTAAAATAGATCAACTAAAAAATGGCGAAGATAAGATATTTTTAACAAATAGACAATACAATAAACTCGAAAAACATAAGAAAAACAATAAAGGAACCAGAATAGAATTTTCTTATAATCAGTTGAAAGAACTTAAAAATGGTGGACTTTTGAAAGATTTATTAGATTTTGGAGAGAAAATATTCCAGTTGTTAAAAAATGTTGTTCCTTATGTTCGTAAAGCTGCTCCAATCGTTAAAAAAGATGTGATTCCTATTGTTCGAAACATTTTAAATTGGTTAGATAAAGAGTTGGAAGATGTTACAGGATCTGGATTAGATGAAAAAAACTTTGAATTACGTGAAATCAAACATTGAAAAAAAAATTTTAAACCTTTAACATTCGGGGAATTGGAAGAAATCTGCAAAAATATTAAACATTTTAGAGGAATCTTCATGAGAGATACATTACCTGAAAAAGTTAAGAAATTTGAATGTGGAAATTGTGAATTTAGACTCGATTATGGGAAGTGGAACGCATTGGATTTGTTATTATAAAAATGATAAGAATGCATGTTATTTTGATTTCGTATGGAAGAATTGAGGACAAACCACCTATAGAATTGATTAAATATTTGAAAAAATCAAGCGTCTACTACAATGATTCTCAGATTCAAGACTATAAAGATCCCCCAATTTGTGGTCATTTATGTGTTTTTGTGTTGAATGAACTGAGTACTGGTAAAGATTTTAAAGAAGTTGTTAACAAATTATTACTTTAATAAATATGGATTCACAAAATATTTTTGACGTATTTGGAACACAAATTATTCAAAAATGTAGATAATAGTTTGAATTTTGATAGTTTGAGAAATGAGTTTGATAACAAGTTAGAAAATTTATTACAAAACCTTCCAGATTCAGATATGTTTGCTGTCGAGATTGAAGATTTTAAAGTAGAATATGATAACAAACTTGCAAATTTCATGAGTTCAAATGAAGTTGCTGATTAAAATAAAAACATTGGAAAAAGAAGTTGATGATGGTGTAAAAAAATTATTTACCAATTTAATGTCTCATATCGAAAAAGCTGATAAAATTACTGAAGCGATCAAAGTTGAAAAGAATTATGTTAGTTTGGCTAATAAAAAAAAAGAATTGTCGGTGTTCGACCTGGTATTGACAAACATGATGTTGTTGTTAAAGAACAAATTTTAAAACCTCTAAAATTATCAGAAAACATCGATATTGTTGATTTACATGATCCGAATGTTAAAAATGCCTTAGATTTTAAAGGAAAAAGAATTAGCGGTGTTAGTAAAGGAATTAATCCATTTGATGTTGTTGTAATGATTCAATTAGAAGATCCTATTAAAATGTTTAATGAACTAAAACAAAATTATGAGAATCATAAACAGCATGTTAAAGATTTTACAACAGAAGTCTATGAAAAACTTGATGAAAGAAGTAAAAAGATCAGTAGACGATGTTGGTGAATTACTTGATAAAGTAAATAAACTAGAAGAAAACTTTAATACATATAAAAATAATGTTAATGAATTAGTTGGTGAAGTAATTAACAAAATTCTGGAAAATTTTGATACACGTTTCAATGAAAAAATAAACTTTTTTTGAAAATTTTGGTACACGTTTCAAATGAGAATGTAACACATAATAATGAATTACTTAAAAGAATAGATGATCGATACTCTTTATATCTCGATAAAGTAAATAAACTAGAAGAAAACTTTAATAAATTTAAAGAAGATGTTTAATAAATCTTTTGAAAACATTGATAACAGATTTAATGGATTAGGCGGCTATGATGACTAATTTTTCCTTATATAAATGGCGCTCATATACTGTGTGAGGTGTAAGGTAAAAACTGAAACAAAATGATATAAAATACTATGCAAACATCAATGGAGTTAAGAGAATATCTGGAAAATGTGCTGAATGTAACTCAAAAAAGAGTCAATTTATAAAAACTTGATTTTGAAATTTTTTCTTAATAAATAGAGATGGCGGGACATTACAGTGCTTTCGATCTTTTTATCATGCAACACGAAAGAGATTTGAAAAAAGAACATTGGGATGACATTTCTCAAAAATATGAATTATCCGAAGATATGATGAGATTATACGTAAACAAATTGAATTGGTATAACATTGCTAAATATCAAACTTTATCATCAGAGTTCATTCAAGAAAATATACATTATCAATTAAAAGATCATATGTCTGTTCTTTGTCTCTATCAACACTTGAGTATAAAGTTTTTGGATGAAAATAAAGATACAGTTGATTGGAACCATATTATAGATAGCGGTTACTATCCTGTGCAGATTTTATTGAAATATGTGACCGAGATCGCAAAATTTAAGGAAGAGAATCCTGAATATGACGAAGTAGATCATTAAAAATGACTCTAATCTTTTTAATTATTTTACTAAAATTTATATCTTTTCTTATAAAAACGTACATTAGATCGATGAAAAAATGATACACGATGTTTAAAATTTCTAAATTTTCTCTTATTAAATGGCGGACTACAGAAAATATGCTAGTGATATTGAAAGGGCGGAGTTTAAAAATTTCTATCCAATTAGTAAACAACATTTGAATGAACCGAATAAAAGAACTGAGTTTAATATTGATTTTGGAGATAACTTTTGCTCGTCTAACTTCCAGTTTTATATTTCTGGAACTTTAACAAAACAAGATGGTCAAGCATATCTTGGAACTGATAATGTTAGATTAATCGATAATTTTATACCGTTTTTATTTTCTAAGATTGAAGTAAGAAAACACAATAAATTGATAGAAGAAGTCGAAAACTGTGGCCAATTAAGCACTATTAAAGGAACTATTTCGTATTCAAAAAGTGATGTTATTTCTCAAACTTCTAATGGCTTTGAATCAGATTTTAAATTTGGTGTTTTTGAAGCAGCTGGAAATTTATCTCATTTTGGATTAGGATTTTTGAAAATGTTACTATTCCGATCTATAAAGGAGGATTTTATCTAAGTTTTATAAGAGCAGAAGACGATGATGTGATTCTGAAGACTGCAACTGGAAATGTTATGCCTGTTGATGGAAAAATAACAATTACAGATTTTTTTATTAGAGTTCCAATGATTGATTATAAAACCACGAGTAAAATTAGGTTGATTGATGAAATTACAAAAAGTCAAAACATTATGTTTAATTTTCTAGATTGGCAATGTATTGAACAAAAAGGTATTTCCGGAACAACTTATTCGTTCGACATCACAAATATTTATAGAAATATCTTCAATCCCAAGTTCGTTATCATAGGTTTTCAAACAGATAGACAGAATAATCAAGAGAAAAATCCTTCAAAGTTTGATAGTTTGGATGTAAAAAATATCAGAGTAAAATTGAACGGTTCTTATTATCCAGATGAATTACAAAATTTAAACATTTCCGGAGGTCTTTTCAGAATCATGTATCAGATGTATCAAGATTTTTAAGAAAGTTTACTGTAATAATAAGGAAATGTATTACAATCCTAAAGAATTTTTAGCGAATAGACCTATTTATGTCATTGATACAACAAAGAGTTTGACAAATATTTCTGGTTCAAAGAACGATATAATTATCAATATGGATTTTCAAAAAGCTGTTACAAACTCGACATGTTATGTGGTTGTGGTTTCTGAGAAATTTTTTAGCCTATGATGTGATTAAGAACGATATTAGAGAAATTCAGTAAAAATCGCGTTATTTTCACTATTATTCATCGGATAATTTTAAAACTTTACAGAATTGTTAAAGACATAGATATAAGTATTCATTTTTAATTTCAAAAGAATATCTTAAAAAATGGGGATGATATTAACAAAAAACTATTCCAAGGTCATCTTAAGGGTTGGACCGGAAGTTATGATTTTAAAAAATACTTTAATATTTTACTGATCCTATATACCAAATTTCAGCAAAAAAGCTCCAATAGTTCTCGAGATATAAGAGTTTTAAGATAAGGGATGATTGGGGTAGTTTTTGAAAATTTTGTTATTTTTATGAAATTTTAAGTTGAACTCGCTTGTTTTTGAAGTTTCAGATTTTTCTGATAATTTTTTTTATTTTTTTATGAATATTAAGAAATAGGGGATGATTTCACCCTTATGGATAAGTTAAGTCGAAAGAGTTAAGTATTTACTATATGTGTACCAAATTTCATTAAAATCGGTTGAGTGGTTTTTGAAATATAAAATTATTAATAAATTTGTAAA
Organism: Homalodisca vitripennis; assembly: GCF_021130785.1. NCBI lineage: Eukaryota > Metazoa > Arthropoda > Insecta > Hemiptera > Cicadellidae > Homalodisca > Homalodisca vitripennis. Next base: position 10,006 of record NW_025782971.1, on the reverse strand, counting down.
CTAGCACTCCTAATTGAACAACTTATATAGCAGAGATATAGCTTATAACTTTCGAGACTCTCCGTAGCTCAGTTGGTAAGACGCTTGCCTTCAAAGCCTGAGGTTCTGGCAAATCCCAGAGCTTCAGGCGCGCTTTTTATTGAGGAAGACATGGTTGTCGTTCAGTGGTTGGGGACAAGTCTTTACACGAGTGGCCATAGTGTAATGACTATAGAACAAGCCGAGTAATGACAACTGTGGTTGGCGCGCCATTTGCTTCCTCACCTTTCCACTTCATTCCTTAATTATTCCTTCTCTTCCTTAATTCGTTCATTACATTCATCATTCACATCGTTCATTAATACAACATTACACTTACAAAACACCCGACACACAAATTCACCTAATTGTATCTCTCCATCAACTTCTACACAGTAGTTACCAAAGAAAATTGAGACTTGGGAACAAAAAAATTCCAGAGTCTAAGACCCGAATTACAGCTCCTAGCCATTAACTTGGTTGGACAGTAGCAGTGCAGGGCCAAGTCTCTAAACAATAGACACCGTAGAAGTTGAATGTGATGTGATTCCCCATAGCGCAAACACGCACACTAACAACACTACACCAAAGACACAATCATTCATTTTGTATGTCTTTCATTATATCGTAATGAATTGCTGAATGGTAAACGTTTCTCTTTTCTTCGTCAGAACCACACACACACAATATATCTGTTTCGTAAATGTTTTTTCCATATAATTTATCCCAATCTACAACAAAAGCGTGATCTCTTATAAATTCCTTTGATAAATCTTGTTGTTTACAAAGACTTGTTAAAAAAACTAGCTGTATGCATATTTCTTGTCCAGTATGGATATTGTCTTCTCAACATTTCAACAAATAAGCAATGAAATTTAGCATAAAAGCGATGAAAAATGTCAGATTGTTGGTGTTTTAGTTTATTTTGTAAAAATCGGAATATTTTTCTTATTTTTCTATTATTTAATTTAAAATCTCCTATTACATTTAACATATTTATACTATCTAAAGTTGTCTGTAATAAATTGCATTGAACACTTTTTAGTACTTAAAAGTTCTCTGAATTCGTTTTCATTTAAGGGATTCGTTTTCACTTAAGGAAAATATCAACATTTGTTTAACATATTTAGGTAATTCAAAGAAGTCTTTATAACTATTTCCTGTGGTAAGTTCTTTAAATGCTAGAAACTGAAGTGATTTTGGAGAGTTCATGTTGTTTGATGACTATTTAGTAGAATAGATTTTTTATTTAAGAAAAAATAATTTGCTAAAATTCATATTATTCTCTTTCATTCCTTCTAAAACTTCAAAAATATACTCTTTCGTTGATGAAAAATCTCGATTTCTTCCGGAATAATCTTTGTAATCATAGACAAAATATCCTAAATAGTTGTACAATAGAATGAAATTATTTCTATTTATCTCTGTTGTAGAAATGTAAACACAAACATTTGTGCTGAAAAAATTTATATCTCGGCAGAGTTAGTTCCATAATCTCCATTTAAACAAAAAATCTTTCTGTTTAAATGGAAGAGTATAATGCCAACTGTTACAAGTGTTCTAATAGAGGAGAAATTATCGATAAAAGATATTTAGTTTGTAGAGGTTGTAATTTAATTTTTGTACGAAAGACCTAAACCTAAGAAATTTCGAAATAAACTAACACATTTGAATAATCTGCTTACAAAATTGCAATACGGAGACAAAAAGCAAACAAAATTTGTTACAGAATTTAGAAAACAGAATAAAAATTTTTACTTATCTCTTGGAACCATTGACAAAATTATTTTCCTTTTCAAAGAATACATTAGGTTTGTAGGTATCGATACACACGTTTATTATGAAAAGATATTACCTGTATTTTTTCATTATCTGGATGTTGAATTTGTCTACGATTTTAAGCTAGAAATCCTCGATGATTTTATAGTACATTTGGAGAAATTAAATGAAGAACCTCGTGAAAAGAATGCGGTTTTACTCACATTCTCCCCCGACTTCTCGAATGATTGTTAGCAAATTTCATTTTTTCCGTCTTTAAATTTTTTCTATTTAAATGGAGTTCTTGAAAGAGTTAAATGATATTGGAGAATGTAAGTTTAAAGAGTTATAAGAAGTTAAATGAATTGGAAGAAAGGAAGAAACATAGAATCTTGAATTTGGAGAAAATGAAAGATAAATTCGGGTTTACAATAATTGCCGAGTTGGAAGATTGTAAAGTACACTTGCCGAACAGATTTTTGACTGTTTTGGATGAAAAAAAAGATTAAAGAATTAAACAAAAATGAAAAAATTACACTTGATTGTTACTGGAAAGAAGACTATTAAAGATAAAGACTGTGTTACAATTAACTTCGTGGAATAAAGATTTCGAAGATTTCTGGATTTTTTCATTAAAACAGCTTAGAAATTAGAAGCCTACAATGAACAGTAAAACAGCTATAGATTCGGTTATTCAACATTCGAGTATTATAAATTCCACAATTTATGTTGTCATACTGTCATGAAAAATTGCTTGAATACAGTTTACCATAGTTTATTTAAGTAAATTGTATTGTGAATTGTTTTTACATATTTATGGTGTATTGAACAGTATTTGTATTGATTTTTGGGCTGTCCCAAAAGTGGTCCAGAACCGCCATATTATTATCTTGTTTTTACATATTTATGGTGTATTGAACAGTATTTGTATTGATTTTTGGGGCTGTCCCAAAAGTGGTCCAGAACCGCCATACTGTTTGATTTTACAGATTCGTTTATTATTGTCCTTTAAAACAGTATTTTCCCTTGATTTTCTGTCTGTCCCAAAAGTGAGCTAGAACCGCCATACTGTTTGATTTTTACAGATTCGTTTTATTGTCCTTTAAACAGTATTTTCCCTTGATTTTCTGTCTGTCCCAAAAGTGAGCTAGAACCGCCATATTGTTTGATTTTACAGATTCGTTTATTGTCCTTTAAACAGTTATTTTCCCCTTGATTTTCTGTCTGTCCCAAAAGTGTCCTAGAACCCTCATATTCATATCTACTATAAAGGTTATATGAATTATTATATATATTGGCATAATTTTTATTAATATTTTCTATTAAAACAACCAGGAAGGTATTTTGTTAGCTACCTCAGTCAATTTAACAAAAAAACTCATGTATGTATCAGGTTTTACTTAAAGCAGATATAAGTGAAAGTTTTTTTTTTTTTCACAAAAAATATATCTTATAGTAACTAACCTTAAGCAAAATATAGTTGCCATTTGGTGGGACAGCATCAAGAATTCTGGTAAAAATTATCACACATGCTGGCCCAAACATAAATTACCCAATTAAATTTATTAGATGGACTTTTTATTAGTAATATCTGGTAATGTACTCTGCCTGGATAGCGGCCAGAAGGTCAATTTGGGCGGGATAACTCGGCCTCGGTTGTCTGACTCCCGGCCACAGCCTCCCTGCCCTACTATACGTGTTATATGAGGACCGTCATAATGGCAGTTACTTGTTGCCAAGTTGGGTTTTATGAACTGTGTATACACTGGATTACAGAGATTGGAATCAGCAACATAATTTCAATCAAGTTAACATTTATATGATTTTTATAAATGTATTTAAAGTAATCAGTTATATTCTCGTAAGACATAAAATATACTTAATGTCTACTTTTAAAGTTTTTTATCTAAAGAAAGGATGGCATATGAGAAGTCAGTGGTAGATTTCAACTGAAAGTAAAGTTCAAGTTTCTTATAAATTTAATGCTTTTCAAGGTATAGTTTTGAGATAATAATAAATAACAATAATATTTAAGTTGTGACTATGCATTGTAAATATGAAGAAATGAAGGAGTTTTTTTTTAATTTTTGGAAATAAAAAACCTTTATTTTCATTGAGGGAGGAGCTCTTTATATTTAAAAATACTATTTCAGTAAAAGAAATACCTCGTGTATTAAATCGAAAAATATTGGACATCTATGCGTATATTGTTACTGCATTTCTTAAGTGAAATTTTTGTTAAAAGTTTTATTTTTAGCCATACAACCTTATACCTTTTGCTTTCTTCAACAATTACTTCGGCTATTTCAAAAATAAAAACAGGTTCTTAAGAAACATATTACTTTTTCAATTTCCAATTTTACTAATTCAAATTTATTCATATTTGTTCAAATATGTTTTGTAAATATTTATACCTCTTACTTAGCATCCAAATTTTCAACACATAATTTATCTTTAGGGTTAGTACATTACTTTTAAATATGTCCTACTCTACCTTTGTTTCCTCCAAAAAGACATTTAAATTAAGTATGGACTACCTTTAGGTTTTAAATTTTCCACTGATCTTTTCACCGAATCGTGAACAGTGTTTTCCACATTATCAAATAAGTCGGAAATATGAGCAAGTCTCGTTTAAAAACAGACTGAATATTATCTTTTTATTTGTCCGTAGTTTAGAAGTAAAACCATGATGTACCATGGCATAATGTTAAACCAGAATTTAAGTTTTTGGTACTCGTTCTTTTTAGAGAGAGAGAATCAAGATTACATTGAATACCGTCAATCTTGAATTTAAATATTTTTCCATTGATGGCCCGCAAGCGTCTTCTTGGAGAGGCAACATAAAAATTGAATTTTGTTACTGTGGCGAAATGCGCTTTTATAAACTGAATAACTTCATTCTAGACTTTATGGAAATTTCTGTCTTAAAATAATAAAATAAAATATGATTTTTCTCTTTATCGTTTTAATACTTACTGTATAGAGAAATATACTACAAAGACTGAATGTATTCATAGTTTCAGTAACTTTTCCTACATTGAACAGTTTCACTTGGAATTGGAATTTACGAAAATTTAATGAACGTAGTTACCGTAAAACACCATGTTCATGCAAGATCCCGAATTATTATTAAATTAATATTATATTGCCAAAAATGTTAGCTCACCACTGGTAAATTCCTTAGTCTTTATGTAATATTATTCATGAAAACTTTTTCTACTAGGAAAAGAAGCCGAAATCCTCTCATTGCAAATGTAAAGTTCCACTTAGTTGCAAACTATCTGAAATCTAGCGCTGTCATATTCATAATTTCTTTATTTTTACATAAGTACAGAGGTGATTATTAGGGCTACATGGCCCTTTATTACATTTAACCTCAACAAAATCCAAATACTAAAAAAATAAATGCCCAGTAGACTTAAACAGATTTATCGACTTAAATCTGTTTTATAATATTTTAAAATTATTTAAAAATTTAAATAAAAACTATAACTAATATTACTTATGCATTATAACATATATTACATTATAATATATTTAATACATTCCATGTCCACGCTATCGGTCTTGGCAGACACGGTCATCCGATCCAATAAGAGTTTCTCAAAGCTGTATTGAATAGTGCCTAGCTTTCCAGTTCTTTAATGCTACTTGAATGGAATTGAAAGTTCTGCATACGGTAACAATGAAGGATTTATGAAACATTGCTATTCTATGACATAAAATCCGCAGCGTAGGCGATCCAGTGCGAGTATTTATTGCACTTCTGCTGTTGCAAATAAATTTGAAATCGTTGACACGATATTGTGGAAACCCACTTTTAAGAATGGAATATAATACGTTCGAAATTCGAATGCTGCTCCGATGATATGCGAATATACTCGGATACTTATTGAACACTGCGTGGGTAAAGTTCCCTAGTTGACAACATATAAATTTGAGGTAATAAGCCCTCTCCACTTAAGTATTATCTGAATAGGAACTACACATAAGCATTTTGTAGAGAAACTACGTAATTCAGGACAGTTTTTTACTAGTACTGGCAGAAAACAATCTATATTGCAATCACATCAGCCAAACCAGTCAAGGCTGAGTCAGAAGCGGCGAGTAGATAGTGCTATCTGCAGCCGCCAGGGATATGGGATGGCGGCAGGGGGTAGGTACTTAACCCATAAGAACAGTAAGTCACCAAGTCTAATCGCTCATATGTCATTTTAATGACCCCTATTTAAAAGTATATTTATCAGTGACGACATTTGTTTAAATTTTGCAGATCTCCAAAATTACGATATCTTCGTCATATTAACATTGTTTTACAGCACGTTCGTGTTTTAATATGTCTATTATTGTTTTTGTTTACACCCTTCTCCTAATTAAATTTTACCAGTAACGAATATTACTCCTCCTTCTGTGTGCAAGAAGTAGGTTGTGTGCAAATATATAATTTATAATTTCTGTTATTAGACTTATCACATTTGTGCTAAATTCAGTCATGTTTAATGTTATACGTTTAGTATCCATAGAAATATTATTCATTAATTTACTTTAAACCTCTCGCCATAACCGAATATAAACTGTGGCATCGAAGTGGCCTCATGTAGAAGAGGTTGAGAAGAGAAGATGACCCCAAGGTCTTAGGAGACGTTGGGGTCATCTTCTCTTAGTCATCTTCTCTAGTCTCCTAAGATTAGAGCCCAAGATCGTTTAAAGTGTTATATTTTAGTCGATTTTTGTAGAAGTTTTGTCTGCACTGGGGTAATTTTCCGTGATTAGTTCTCCCTACATGTGGCAACACTGAGTATCGTAATTCTGGCGTAGTGTTTATTGCAAGACCTTCATGGGGATTTTTAGTTTGTTTATTTATATTCCCCAATGAAAACACTAGAAAAAACAGGTGTTTTTGATCTATTTAGACTTATTCTTTCAACAATATATCTAAGCATTGAGGTTGTGTAGTAGAGAGGGCCTGATAGTCCTAACTCCACCTTTTTTTAATAAAGGCAATTTTTAATTCACTCATATTCATGCATATTAAATATTTCTTAATTTACCAGCACATTGTAAGAAAAAATAATAAAAATGTTATTCTTTCTTACGTGCGTTATGCGCACTATGTTTAATTTTTTTTTGTGTTTAAGACACACAAAAATCCGTGAAAAATTATGTCCTCCGATAGGTCATTAAATATGTCTTCTCCACAATTATAAAATAATAATGTTAACTCATTTCAAAAGCTAATATAAAAAAACTGTAAAAATTCTTCTCAGCTCTGGTATAGATAATATGTTATAGATTATTTTATCAATTAGATCTTGATAGAACTGAAAAGTTATTATTTTCAAATAAGTACAATCATATTCAAATATCTAACAGTCCGGAAACCTTAGTTAAAAAGGAATTCTTTAATTTGTCTATCCACTGCACTATATGCGGATAAATTTTTTAAATTAATATTTGCTTTATCGGTGATAATAAGTTATACAATTGCATGATACTTGTTTAATTTTTAATTACAAGCATATACATTTCAATTTTTTGCGAATCATATGGATAAACATAAAGCAATTCGTGTGCAGGTGGCTCGTATATTATACAGAATCAAACTGCTATAAAACCAGCCACTTTGGAACGCTTACTCTATGCTTGAAGTCATAATATAACAGTTCATAGTCTGCAAAGAGTTAATTTACTACAACATTCAACTGTAGCTCAAATCTTTACGCGTCTTCTCTATCTAAAAGTGATGTTACTCCTAGTAATTAATTGCCTTGGGAGCAACGAACTTATTACTAATCATTTTTTAAGGCAGTGCAAATCGATTTAAAGTTTCGAAAATATTGTTTATGTTAAGTTTATAGTTCTTTAGGATAACTTCGCTGAATATAGATGACATAAGCAATGTTTTTGTAGCTCCTTTGGAAATTACAGGCATTTAAAGTGGGGGAAAACAGCTGAAGATAAAAATGTGAAGTACTTACAGTACATACATGAATTGTTTTATTGATTTATTTATTAAATTTTTAGTTAAATATGATTTAATAAAATAAAAATTTTTTAATATTTGTTCTTAACAAAATTAAATCTTTTTATAAATAAAAAAACATGGTATTCTCACGTACATACTGTACATACTTTACAGTTTTATCTTCAGCCGTTCTTATTTAAGACTGATTATAAAATGGCAGACTTCCTACTTTAAATTCCTGTAATTGCACGTGGAATGAAAAAATGATGTATTTTTATTAGTTTTGTATCACAATAAAGTTATTTTAAAAGGCTATGAATTTGGCTTTAAAATATTGTCCAACCCCTAAATTGATTGCACCACCTTAACTACTTAGCTACTACACATACATTTTACGTTAATTAACACGTTAATTGTACGTTAATTTTACGTACAACACAACATTTGTTAAGTAAATAAAAAGGACGTTGAGAGAAAACAATGTATTTGCTGCCATTGTCTTCCCTAAACAATACGCTGCCGTTTTCAGTACCACGGGTCTCGTCTGTAGGAAGCAAACCTGAGTGTTGTTCACACTAAGGTTGAGATTTGAGTATTATCCATGTTAATTAATTTGATTTATTTAATAGTAGGTACCATATTGTGATATGGTTTCGACTAATGTTACATATCTATTTATAAATAGTAGTAGTCGATTTTAACATTTTTTGCGTAAGTTGAGATTATGTATATTGCGCTCTTTTTACGAATCTACAGATAGTGCTTTATATTATTAATAATTTTAAACATATTTCCTTCTACTTAATGTATAAATATTCACACCAATAATTATGAAATTTTATTTTTGTGAGGCCTTTCGTGTTCAATCAACACTTAACTTTTATTTCAGTTATGTTGGCCTGATGATGTGTCATTATTGGAGTGTTTGTTTATAAATTAAGTATTTGATTCCAATATGAAGAGGCTGGTAGAATGTACGAGAATGCTCGTATATTTTATTCTGGTATAAGTTATGTAAGAATATTGAAACATCACTTACATATGAGCTCATCCATAAGGTCCCCATACTTCCTCTGTTTTTTACTCTTGCTCCAAATAAAAGCATTCTACTGAAGATAATCAATTTGTTTTATATTTGTATATTAAATGTTTAACTGGATTTACCATATAGATGAAATTGTTTTTATGAACAAAGCGAACGTTATTATTCAATGATTATAATGTATTTGGAAATGAAACGCTTTGTATAAGCTAACAACTCACAACAAAACTCACGAAAAACAACACAAAGAAAGTAACGAAAAGTGTGTTCAGCCAAAACTGTTGGCGACACAACAAAACGGAAAAGTGGCTCAAGTGGTTCTATTTGCACGGACAACACTGTGAAGCGCTTAGCAGATAACAGTCTTGAATGAACAAGATACGTGGGTTTGAGTAGACTTCGTAAAGCCAGCTTCCCGTGCATCTTCTTTATTTTCTTATACTTAAAACGTAATTACACTTCCGATTAATTCGAAAATTTCTTTTCTTAGTCTTGTCCTTCAAAAAAACCTTTAAGAGTTTTAAATGTTTGTTCATGAAATTGTCAACAAATTAATACTACTGCAATATTTAGAAGTGATTTAAATCAAAGATTAAATGTATTTTTTTTTAATGTAAATATAAATGAGATCGGGTATCATTTCACCGAGTTCATAACAATAACGTGATATCAGACAAAACAACAAGTATGAATATGTATAAGGCATATGTAATATAATATTAGTAATAATTAATTGTACTTTTTTGTCCAATATTAATTGAACAAAAAATACATATTAAGTAAATTAAGACCTTTCAAAATCAAAAGATTTTAGCGTCAGGCAACTCCACAACAAATAAATATTTAAAGGTTTCTATATAATAAATATATAATTCTACAGTTTGTTTCATTTTCTTTAAAGAAAATCCCCTCTAAGAAATATCGGCGTTGCAGAGGATTTTCTTGGTCATCTTGTACGTCTATCTATTCTAGGAGATGGAATCTTTCTTTTAAGAGTCACTGTTATGTCACATTATTACTGCTGCAATATAATTAGGATTCGTGGTTATTATGAACTCTAAAACAGTAGCTAAAATAATAAAGGCAATTATTCAGGTCCATTCCATAAGTTTATTTGTTATCCTACTAATGATATAAATGTTTAAATGTGATGTAGATCAAGGAGCAACGTTTTGTCGCCCTGTTCAGTTATTTAGTAATAATTCATTTCTCGGAAATAATTT
>NW_025782970.1:0-33082 GCF_021130785.1 Homalodisca vitripennis | reverse complement strand
GCGGCTTTAATTCAACGTGATAAAAGTTTGAACTCTTGAGTTTTAACAAATACATTTTAATATATATTATGTTTAATAAATACGTGCATGATTTCATTCTTTCAGTATTAACTTAAATACTATTTTTATAAACATACTAAATTCTTTTCAGCATCACTGTACATCTTAATTTCCAATTTGTACAGTTAATGTTAACATTCTAAACTAATTTTACTAATATTAGTTTAAAATCTATAGACACTGAAAATTAGTATAATTAATTAGGCAACAAACCTGTTCTGCACTTCCATTTCTATTGCAATCCCGTAGGTTATGTTGATTTCGTTGAATGGCGACGTTGAGTGGTCTTTCAATTTGTCTTATCTAGGGTAACCTACATCTACATCTACATTAATAATTTGTTTAGTTGATCCATGTAGCCAAAATATTCTTAACATTTCCACTGCCATCAACAAAAGGCATATTCTTGTAGATTGGTTACTCTTTTTGTGACATACAAAATAGCTAACCATTTTGTTGTCACTTACATTAGATCAGCTGATTGAGTCTGAGTAAAATATCAGCTGATTCTGTCTTTAAAGAAAGTCAGAGATAACAATGTTTGTTTTTTTGTGGTTCCTATCTTCAGTTGGTGGGATTAAACCAAATTATAGAAAGTGACATTATATTAATAAGTTCAGAAATGAAATTAAAGTTAATTTAATTGCTACCGATTATGATTTAAATTAAATTACCAACCGAAGAGTGAACTAATATAATTCTTTGAGCATTTGCGGCGAGCGCTTAGGGATTGAATCGGTGTAGATGTGTTGCTAGGCAATTTTGAGCTATTTTTTAGACAAATCCAGGTTCATCTAGTCTTTTAACTCGTTGCAGCCGTCATTCTAGTGAAAGCAAAGCCATGGACTTCAAGTAGAACTGTGGTTAAGTGATACTTATTTAGTGATTACGAGAAGTCTTGAATTTGCTTTTAAATTATCCAGTTAGTGAAAGGGAAATGATGGTTAAGGTAAAACCCCTTTTGCTGTAATACATCTCATCTGTCACTCTTCAATTCATTAATCATGGTTAAAGCCCATCTAGTTTTTTGTCCCTGATTCAGGCCATAAAAAAAGCTTATTCCACCTAAGCCAAATGGTCCAACTTGCACTGTTGCTTCTGAACCTGATAAAAGATTCAAGCTTGTACATCCAGTCACTCCTGATCAATGTCACACTTTGGAAAACCGTGTTTTTAAAAACATCCACTGCTAATCACATTTTGTATTAGTTGCATTCTGACTACTGCTTTTATTTTTCATTGAGGCCATTGTGTCATTGTATTCAACATGTAAAACTGCATACTCTTCTCTCAATTTTACAAACAACACGATATGCTGATAATGAAAAAACAAACCCTATATCACAAATATTTGGGGAAAAATGCAGAAACTTTACCCTATGCCAGAGCAATGTGCTTGTAATTGAAGACGAGAACCCGAATTGATTGTCTTGGTCAGGAATTTGAAATCCCTGGCTATGCGTGCATGTTGAGGGATTGTTGTTGGTCGTTACCAAAAAATGGAGATCAATCCGAATACCACGTTGCTATTATCCTGCGAGGTACAGGACCTACAAGATTACAAAATGTATCAAGTACTGATGTTGGGACTGTTGCCTACATGAAAATCGTTAAGAACTCCACATTCTATCCTAATAATGTTCCTATGGTTAAAATTGATTTTGTCTACAGAACAGAAGATATTCTTCAGGTTAAAGGTATGTTGTTGAAAGGTCACATTGAATTAATAAATTAGGTTAATTTATTTAAAGTTAAGTCACTAAAATAAAGTTAGTTCGATAAAATAAAAAAGTTTGGAGGAGTTGCAGTATAATAAGCGGCCACCACCACAATTGAATTCTTGATTATCGATTAAAATTTCAAAACTATTGAATACAACATTTGACCTATAGATATTTATAATAATTAATCTTTGCTCGTTGTTTTTATTTCATGTACTTACTGAGTAGGATAGGGACGTTGGCAAGGACAATGGCAATGAACATGCATTATTGTCTCAAAATGTATTTTTAAACATTGAACAATGTTTTAAATGGTTAAAAGACAATGACCGTACTCGTTGAAATCTGAAGTGTCCAATTTGTTGTGAAGAGATGAAAAACTATGAATTAAAGGTGGAAATCAAGGTACTTTGGGATTATACCGGACCACATCCAGACAAGAATCGTTATTTGACATTTTGCTTCTACTGATTGCTAGATTAAGCGTAGCGAACAATATTTCGTCAATATAAAACAGGAATTGTCTTATCGCAAACCCCTCCCCATCCTCAGACAGAGGTCAAAGTCGAGCGGCTAGTAGATAACGTGATTGCAGAGTGTCCTACATTTCTCTAAAACACAAAATTCAACAAAAACAAAACATTACCAAACAAAAAAACTAATCTCTCTTTATTGAAAAAAACACACAAAACTTGTTTTTACTTTTGATCAACACTCCGCCACCCAAAATGCGAGTGCCTTCCGGCCATCAGCGCGGGCTTCGGCAGAGCACCAAAGGTTATTGGTGTCAACGACAGAAAAACATCCCTCGAGATAGTACCTATCAGTAAAATATAAAATTCTAGAGGGGCCTGATCAAAAATATTAAATTGAATTGTAATGGAAAGGCAATTATGTATCGTGCAAAAAACTTAAATAATCATGTGATGCCACGCGGCCTGCCGTAATCGGGATTCTCGAGAAAGATAAGAGATAACAGTGACAACAATACCGATCACAATACCTGGAAATGCTTGTTGATTGATGTAATTTTGTAATTAAAGAGTTGTTTTTCGTTCTATCATGTTTGTTTCTACAAATTTACATTTTTGTGTTCTTCATACTGGTGTGGTCGGGTATATAATCCCAAAATTACCAAAAATCAAATAGACGTTTGACTCAAGAAAAAGTCAGAGCAAACACAATGTGTTGTGAAAAACACACTTGAGAAAAACTTTTTGGGTAGGGGAACGATAAGCGGACCCGGTTTTTTATATCAATATTGACAAACGATATTAGTCAATCTATAAACTTCCGATACTGATTTTTGAACAATAACTAATTTGTATCAACTAAAAAACACTTTTTTTCACATATTTTATTTTATAGATAATAACAGACAGTCCAAAGGTCATGGAGGACTGTGAAATGGAGTTTAAAAAGCATTGGCATTTCAGATGATCTGCTTGCAGATCATCTCTGTGAGTATTTGGGCAGAAGAGAAACACGGTTTTCTAGAGAAGATGCTTCAACAACTTCTTGAAAACGGTTAATCATTGCCTACACAAGAAAAAACATTTATATTATAAATAATTAGGCATTATTTTGTATTTCCTATTATCAAATGTTTTTTGTGTTGTTATCGTTCATTATTATTTATGAGTTTTTGCTATTTCCAGTTCTTATCTCATTTACTATTTTATAAGATTATCACTATGTACGTTTTATTAGTTATTTTAATTTAAAAATATGATTGTGATTATGGCTATGGATATGTTGATCTGATTTATTAAACACGTATTCGATAAATGAATATTAATTATCAATAATTGTTACTAATCCATATAAAAACTGGGTCCGCTTATCATACTTTACCCCTTGTTTGTTTTGAACATTCTAAATTTGGTATTATGAATGTATTCAAAATTCATGTGTCTTACTATTTTGGGTACTTTGGGATTATACCGACCACACCCAGACATGAATCGTTATTTTCATATTTCGTTTCTACTGATTACTAGATTAGCGTCTTAGAACAATATTTCGTCCATATAAAACAGGAATTGTCTTATCGCAAACCCCTCTCCCATCCTCAGACAGAGGTCAAAGTCGAGCGTCTAGTAGATAACGTGATTGCAGAGTCTCGCCGCCCCGTTCAGCTGGTGCATCGCTTTGTTGTACTTCCGTGTTCTACCTCTACATTTCTCCAAACACAAAAATTCAACAAAAACAAACATTTACCAAACTAAACTCTTTATTAAAAAAACACTAAAAACTTGTTTTTATTCTTGATCACATTCCGCCACCCAAAATGCGAGTGCCTCCGGCCATCCGAAGGTGCTGCCAATGCCCGCGCTGATGTCGACGAAAAGAAAAACATCCCTCGAGATAGTACCTATCAGTAAAATATCAAATTCTAGAGGGGCTAATCAGAAATATAAATTGAATTGTAATGGAAAGGCAATTATGTACCGTGCAAATCACGTGATGCCGCGCGGCCTGCCGTAATCAGGATTCTCGAGAAAGATAAGATAACAGCGATCACAATACCTGGAAATGCTTGTAATTTTGTAATTGAAGAGTTGTTTTTTCGTTTCTATTCATGTTTGTTTCTATAAATTTTCTATTTTTGTGTTCTTCATACTAGTGTGGTGCGGTATAATCCCAAAGTACCCTATTTTGTTTTGTTACTACAATTTAGTTTGCCAGTCGTATGGGCACTAGAAATATTTTGGACAAAGTCGATTACAAGAGCCTGAAGTAGACACTTTTTCATAGAATAGATTTCTAGAGATAGGTACATGTTTATAGTTTTTTGAAAGGGGCAATAAGGCCAAACTAAAACTATGGCTCCGGTAGTAGTGAATTTAAATGGCCAGAAGTAGGCACCTTTTTCACTGAAGTTGGCGACTCAGTCCTACTTATGTATATATATATCTTTCTTCATTGGGACAACAAGGCAAACTCTTACTACGATCACTGGGAATATCTTAGACTGGAAATATATGAGCTAGAAGTAAACGCTTTTTGACCGAAGTAGGTTACTGAAACCTGTTATTTTATTTTCATGTTTAGGATTACAAGACAGATTCAACTGTGATGTTGGAAATTATAAATAATCCGAACCATAAATTCTCCTTCATGTGCAAAATATGATATGAGAGTCAGGTTAAAACTTTAACACTCTCTTAACCATGAATACTTAAATAATATCTACCCGATGTATTACACTTTACGTTTAAAAAAAATTCATAGAACTCCATCATCATAATTACATCAAAAGTGATTTACTAAGTATAATACTATATCTGTATTATATTTATGTTAACCTAATCTAACCCTTGTTATATTGCATAATTACAAATAGTAGATAGGGATCGAGTGACTTTCTCCTATTCGGGAGGCAGCAGAAAACAAGAACTGATTGTCAAAATGAGATTTAACTTTCTCACAGTACAGTCAAATAAGTCTATTATTTTTAATAATGTAGTTATTTTAGAAAAGTAACGAAAACTCTTCCAAAAATAATGGCCTCTGGATAGCACTTTTAACTATAGGGTTTATTTTTATTTTTATTATTCAGTAAATTACTATGGATTGAAGCTTTTCTTTATAAAAATTACAAGTTTTCTCATTGTGAAACAATTTTCATTCTTTATTTTAGATATATGATGCTGATAAAACACGTTTTCAAACTCCATTTCCTGAACTTCCACCTATGGGGCCAACGGCAGCAAACAATACAAATTATGTTGTGGAAATCGATACAGAGAAGACAGGATTTAAGATTTTACGGGAAGAGCAATAATCTAGATTATTGTGAGTAAATTTAGAAAATATTGGTGGACTGTAATTTGATAATTAAAATTAAACTATTTGATTAATTGTGTGGTAGAATTTTAGAAATCAGAAAATATTGAAAAGTGTTTACGTTTACATAACAAGAAATGAAAAGAAATACAATGCACAAAATGGAAGCGAAAAGGGTTGGTTGTTTGTCTTTGCCATGATAACAATCAGTTCCCCCCAAAACAAGTCTGGAAAACTGTAATGCTGAAAAATTTCAAAATTATAGCATAAGAAAAAGATTACTAAATAAAGTAATGAAACAGAGAAACAAAGAAAATATGTTCTATACTATAGATCTATACTTTATCTTTAGTGTAACTCCCTCTCAATTAATATATGATGAATTGTATTGATTATACACTATTATAAGTTATTTGATATTAAACCAACAGTTGTCTAGTCTGATATTCCCTAACTAAAATAAACTGTGTTAAAACAATGTCAAACTATTTTAAACTGCATTGGTCCTCGTGTTAAAAAGAATAAATTATTTGCCTAGGATAGTAGAAGGCTTATAAAAATCAAGAATACTACTATTATAAACAGAAAAGTAATTATCAGGAACCTCTATAAAACTGTGTCACAACACTGTTCTTGAATTTGTTCAATTAATGGGCTTAGTCCATTACATTACAATAATTTTAATATTAAAAAGGCTTGAATGGCCTTGAGATTTGTTATAGAATTTTTCCAAATTAGTATTAACCAACCGTGATTTCTTCTATTTCTTAGGTTATGTGTGTAAGCTAGTTTAATACAACTTAACCAGGCCATAAAGCCACATACAACACCAAATGTAATCGACATGGGAAAATGTGTAGACCACCAGGCATTTACGCTGTATGTGTGTTATTGCCACATCAGTTTACACATGTACATTTGCACTTCCTCCAGAACAAATTTAGTACCATTTTTCTTAGTCATTAACCTTTTGCGATCAGGAGGCCCCAAATGTAGCCCTAACTTATTTCTCGGTCAGCTCAGATTTAGGTCTCAGGTGGTTGTCTCTCCCATTTCAACCGGGCCATTTATAGTGGCCGGCTGTGTTCTGTGCCATCACATGGCTGTGTTTGGTGTTACATCACTTTTACTCAGATTCAAATCCAGTCATTTGACCCTTTGGTTGTTTAAATGACTGAGGATGTTAAATGAAATTTTAAAATAATTTACACAGTTTATTAGCTTCAAGGTTGAAATGATATTAATTGGTTATTTATTATTTTGCTTTTTAAATGAACCAAGTAGTATGCACAATTTAGGTTGATCTGTTTAAAAAGTATTTTTATTTGCAGAATAAAAATACAATGCTTCTCAATTAGGTCACTTGTACCAACAGTCTCTATCTCCATATACTGAGCTCCTCCAAATGCACTAGTATTTTAAATAAGTAGATATGATACACCATAACATAACATGGGCCAGTTGGATTGGTATGTGCTGCAATTAGAGAGAAGTATTAATTTAGTTACTTGTTTGGCCAAGAGTTTGCAGCACTTTCCTCCAGTGGATAAGATTGATTTTAATAACTGCGCATTATAGTAGACTACACTACACTTAGTGGCCTGGTGAGAGCTCAATGGTCAAACAATGAGGTGGCCACTAGGCTTGACCCGCTGAGCTAAGGGATAGGACGTAGTTATAAAAATTAACGGGGACCTGACGTACCTGAGGCAGAGAAATATCCCATGGCAACCAATGTGGCTTGGGGATATGAGAAGACAATCATGTAAATTTGGTACCGATCACAAAAAATTAAACAAGCTAAAATTACGTGTTTAGATATACACTGTAATTTATTTAAGAGTATTTCTCTTTTCAGATTCAAAAAATACAAAAATTTGTTTAAAAAAAAGACGCATTGGAATTTATAAGTGGCCTAAAATATGTTTTAGTATAAATTGTTTGCATTGTAATACAATTTCACTTCCATCTAAGAACGACCAGCAAGTTTGATAAAAATAGTACTACCATTTAACTAATTTATTTATTTTACAATTACGAAACATAAATTTTCATAAAACCAGTACCCTTAGTTTTGTTGCATGTTTGGAATTATCTTAAATTAAACATACCTGAGGATTTGAATAATTTTACATAATAATGTTTGTATTTCACGCCATAATATAAGTACCACACTTGACTTTTTCAGTAGTAACCATTGTCGTCAAATATCATCATGACTTTATATGATGTGTATACTATAAAGAATGATATAAACATATGAAATAAATAATGATCTTAAAGTGAATATTTTCTGAATATAATGCAATTAACTATTAAATCTACCATGAATTAATTAACTACCTAACTAATTAACAAAAATGTAGAGGGCTTATTTATTAAAGCCGTGATATACACAACCAACCATAAATGGGCCTATATTTAGGCCCTCGGCGGCAAAACAATTAACTTTATGATTACATTTAAAACTGTCTATAAATCCCTATCCTTTTTCTCTAAAATATAAAGGATCACAAATTGCATCTTTTATATTTAGTGGTATTGTGGCAAGTTTATTTTAAAAAATAAATTCATTACAAAAATGTATAAAGATAGTATAAAATGTATACATACATATATATATATATATATATATATGTATGTATGTATGTATGTATGTGTGTGTGTATTAAATTAAATTAGGATATTGCCACTTATACAAATTTAATAAATTTAAATAATAGTCATTTGACAGGTATTTTTGGTTATTTAAACACATATGAAAAGAAAAAGCCAAATACAAAATAATTGAATCGTAAAAAGTAAGGGCTCTGTGGTGTAATGGTAGCACATTCACCCGGCAAGTGAGAGATCCGGGTTCGAGTCCCGGCGGAGAGCAGAAGTACTTTTTGTGATTCAATGTTTATTGAAATTAAATTATATATATTATATATATATATATATATACTATATATATATAATATATATATATATATACACATATACATCAAACTTATGGGAATATTTCTAAAAGATTTCAAAACAGTTTTGTGCTTGAAAACTTTGCAAAATATTTTAGCAGGTTTTCCATATCATGGTTAAATGCTTATATTTATAATTAATTTAGTGTTTAATTTATTACACACAGAGTAGTTATTTAATTTCAAATTTATGTTGATGTTTTACAGCTTTGATACTCAAGATTTTGGTGGATTTATTTTCTCTGACCAGCTGTTGGAAATATCTGCTCGTTTACCAATCACATCACATCTACGGACTGGGCCAGCAAAGAAATGATTTCAAGCTGGACATGAACTGGAAGAAAATCACTCTTTTCAACCATGATCAGCATCCAAAAACTGGAGTAAGTCACCCACAATTTTCCAATGGTTCTATATTTTTGTATAACATCCTAATAGTAAATATTTTGCTTGAAGTACAAACCAGCTAAGTATACCTTGAGTTAATCAACATGAAATGCCAACTCGAAATAAGTATATACAGGGTGAGGCAGACCACATGTCCGCAATGTATAGCGTCTGACCACGAGATACATACTTTCTTTGTTTCAATGAAAACCCCCATATTTTCAACCCCAACGAGCTTCTTCTAAACTTATGTTCACAAACTCATGTATATATTAATTGTTTTGTTTCACTTTTATATTTTTATACATCCAATACAAGTACAGGAATAGTGAGTGAATTGTACTTTAATTTTAGCAAAGAAATATTACATTGAACTATTTAAATAAGTCATATCTTTTTCTATTTTGAATTTATTTAATTCTTCACATGACAAGCCCCAAGACTGCCTCATCAATATTTTTCCTCCATTTTCCGTTGTGTTCCGTCTATTCCAGTGTTACTTCTGTTTAATATATGTTTTCTCAATTTTACCATTGGATACATCACTAAGAAATAGTTCGCATATGTAGAAGTGTTGAACTTTAAACCAGTTATAAATTACGGTTTATTGTTCGTTTTTCAGTGAAAATTTAAATATCGATGCCTTATAACATTGTAAGTGCATTGCTTTAGGTATGATCTTTTCAGTTTGAATATATCAATTGATTACTTACATACCAAAACTATCAAGCTAACCTGTACAGCAGTGTGATAATGAAGTAATTTCTCAACTAATCTCACATAAAAAACTAATTTAATAGCTCACATAAACTTGAAACATATCAAATTATCTGAACTTGTCATAACGAATGTAAACACAAAACATCAGTTAACTAACATCCCATGTAACTACTAGTAACATAAACTCGTGAATTCTTGGGAGGATATTCTGTACGTGGATGACCTTTAACCGTCTTATTGACTGTCTCTAGATGGTTTAAGTGATAGCGTACTCAGGATCATGGTTCAAATTTCACTGATGGAACATATCCTTTTGCTACTTTTTTATACTTAAGTGAGGAAGAAAACAATAGTAATAAATAATTAAACTTTTTAATTTATATTACTCCTACAAATTATTTAACCACCAACCAATAATTATTAATTATTGGATTAAAAACTTTAACATGAAAAACAAGTAGAAATCCTATAAATGTGAGAAAATGTTCAAAAAACCCTGTTAAAATCAAAACCATCTGTATAATGTCTTGGGCAATTTTCTCAATGGTACCATCTGCAATGTACGGATCTAAAATCATCTCAGTTGAAAAATGATTGCAGAAAAAAAAATTAAACTGGATTTGCCGAGTGTGTTACACTAATGTCAGTAATGTTTTTGATGTCCAAGAACTGAACAAAATAATTCTGATGAGGAAATAGATAAATTTGTTAATTAATGAAACTGCAAGGGAAGCTCTAGAAACACTCAATTTGCTTGTTGAAACTTTTAAACAAGATTTGCTTGCAGCCAATGATTGAAATAAAAAAATACTCAAAGCACGCAATAGTTATACTGGAAATGTTAGTCCAGAAAAAAAAGAATGTTAGTGTGAAAAACAAGAGGAAATAATTAAGCTATCCAATCTCAGCAATGGCAGCTACTATCAATCATAACTCCAAAACAGATGCAATGGAACAAAGAAACAAATCCGCCTGAAGAAACAACCCTAAAAATCGTGATCCAGAGCCTTAAATACCATCCCTTCCTTAGCCTACATTACATCATCACCAACCCTTGAATTGGCCACCGCACCCAATTACGAGCCTAAAGAAATTTTCAATATAATTTCTCAACATCAAATTCCTTCAAAAAGTCATTGAAGAATGTTTACTGGAGAATGAAATAAATATATGATAATTTTAAACCAGATTCACCAGGAAGTTAGAAATAGTTGTAAATATTTACTACTCCATGATGTGTCATAGTTAAAATTATTTTTAAAATGTATAAATTTTATTGTAAGATTATATATTAGTATTTTGGTTTTTTTTATTGTTCAACAAGTCTTATAACATTATAACATGCTCTCTTGGGCTAATAATGAAATTCATGTCATTATCCCACCATACATTTAGGTCTTTCCTCTTTCATGCCTTCCAAATCCAATTTTATCTTTGAAAAGTGAACTATGCTCTCTTTTCAGTCTATCTCATTCTTATCAAAGTATGTTACAGTCTTTTATATAGGTAACTATTTTCAAATTGCACCTAATTCTTTTTTCACCACCTCTCTGTGTTTTATGTCATACATCCTTCATAAACACTTTATTCTCAAAGAAAGCCAGCTTTATTTTTCTTTTTTTGTTTTTAACGTATGTCACCAAATGAATTGTGTTATGATAAGTTGTATTTATTGTCTAGTTTAATAACATTATGAATTAAAAGCTTATTGGAAGAGAACAGTTTTCTTGCTTCGAAACTACCTTACTATTTTTTGAAATTACTAACATGTTTAAAATTGATCATACAAGATGAATGAAAACACTGACAATTGTGCGGTGTGTCTGGTAAAGTTGTTAATCAGACTGTTTTCTGCATAGTTCAGATTTAGTGTGTTTTCACACATACCGGCAAAAACTAAAAGATGGAATCGGACCCTGTTCCGGCACTGGAATCATGTAATTTTACCTCATGCTGTCAAAACCAGAGCTGCACAGTTATACTCTCTGAATAGTCCAGTAAATAGTCTTGTTGTGTGAAGTGAGGATGTGTCCTAGAGTTAACCTGCATTTATCTTCCTTGCTCCTGTATTTGAGGAGAAGGTACTGAGTACACATAGAGTTTAACTGGATGCATCCCTTTTTGTGTTTGCATTACTAGGTGGTAGTTTATTTATCCTTTTGGATAAATTAAGAGACGACAACAATAAAATTTTAATTTCTCCATGACTATCCACTACAGAGACACTCCCAATACTGAAGGAAAAACAAGTTTTCCCCCACCACCGCTGCTTGCGATGAATCAGAGCCTGTATATATCTGTGTGTGTGCATTGGCCTCTGGCTATCGGATGCTTGCCAGGCTCTCGGTAGATTTAGATAAAGACAGACTTCATTCTCGATCGCAAGATTACCACGCTGGTAAATTTGCCAGACCGGATTTAGTGAGAACTACTGCATTTAATAACATTGCTACCGGTATTGGAACCATATCCAAATCTGGTTTTGCCGATGTAACGAGTATGTGAAAACGTCCTCATAGTCTAGGGATAATTTAAAATTTTGTTTCTAAAACTTTGCAGCTACATCAGATTCTGCTGTCCTGGACTTGAGTTCCCTTTGGACAGGTTAGCTATAGACACTGTACTGATATTTACTAATCTGTCTTACAGACCAACCTGTATGGCAGCCACCCATTCTACCTGGCTATGGAAGAATCAGGTGACAGCAGTGGAGTGATGCTTCTCAACAGTAATGCAATGGGTCAGTCTGTAATGCCAAAGTTTTATTCAAGCTCTTTTCCATATATTTCTGTGTCCTCAAATACATTTGTTATAAACATTTGACAACACATTAATAGAGCAGAGATTAAAGTTGCAAGTCAGCGCTGCCATCTAGTAGTTTCTAGCTAGTTTCCATCTTTAGGGGAGGGGTAATTGGAGCGATTCAATGCAGTGTTGACGCTATCTCTGAATAGTGAACTAGCTTGAATCAACACATCCATACTGTATAGATAATACACTAGCTTGATTTGTTTTGGTTATACACTATGATATCTGTGTTAAAAGGGTGACTCTGCCAATATACATAATCAGATGGGGTAATCGATGAAATTAATTTTGAGCTAGTCAATATTGACGCAGCAGCGTCACCATGACAATTGGATTGGTCATTGACAGCATTCTGATTCAACCATAACAATAATTAGATGTCCTTGTGGTGTTATAGGGAAGATTTTTTAAACTGGTTTCACCCTTATAGTGGCACAGTGTAGTGGCAATTTTGGACAGTATGTATTTTGACTAACTATGTAATTCGTAACTATTTATTTAATGTTTTATCGCCATCATATTTCTCAGTAAATCTGAAACTCATGCAAAAGAAACAATGGATTATTTTCCAAGAATCTGGAAGCGATATGTAGATGATATATTTGCTGTTTTTTGACAAGAAAAAAAATCTTCAAGATTTTATTATTTCTCTCAACTCATTTTACCCTTCTATATAAATTTACTTGTGAAGTAGAACATAAAAATCAACTCCCATTTCTAGATTTATTAATTACAAAAAATACAACTGGCTACTTTGAATTTGATATATATATAGAAAGTCAACACAAAACAACAGATTTATCCCATTTGATTCATTTCATCCCCATTCACAAAAAAGAGCAGCTTTTCCCAGTTTAATCCACAGGCTCTTACATACCCCTCTGTCAATGGAAAATTATAAAAAAAGAAGTAAAGAAAATTAAAGGAATTGAATTATTTACTTTACTTTTATTTCAGTTATGTGGGTCTGACGATGTGTTCATTGAATATGAAAGGCCTCGCAAAAATAAAAAATTTCTCATTTATTGGAGTGTTTGTTCATAAATTAAGCATCACTATATTGTATAGCTGTTGGTTATAGTATACATTATACAATGTTAAACACTTTGGCTCCCAAGTGACTCAGTGTCTAGACCTGAGGTGTGCAACATTGTCAGCTTGTGTAAGCTTTGGGAGCGAATGTGTTTAATTGTTTACTTATATTGAATATTTTTTTAAGTAACAGCTGTTCAAAACTTTTTTGGAAAACAATGTATAAGATGTAGATGATATGTCATGTTTGGTTTTTAAGCGGGTTTACAATTTGATATTGGATATGCAATAATGGAATATAATTAATTGTCTGTCTGTATTTGTGTGAAACTTCCTATTTCACAAATCTATGTCCAACAATATCATCTGTAACTTGTAGTCGAGTTTTTTGAACTTTATGATTGCGAACAATTATCTTTTTTTGAGTATGGTTAACCGCTACAAAATCTAGGGTGATATAATTTTTGTTTATTTCTCCTTTCCTACATTTGTATGAAATTTAAAATTATTGTACAAATTCCTCTGGGAGTGGTTAAAGTTTCGAAAATGGTTTTAATTAATTTAAAAATGACGTCTTGCCTAAAATAGGGAAAGAAAATGTTGAGAATACAATTTAAGTAATTAATTTGGCCTAGTGATCAGAAATTCATTTTATTTTTATCATATGTTTTTTCATTAACCCTTTCCGTCCCAGCGTCGGTTTTCCGGACGTTCGTAATATGTTCCAAAAATCCCAGCGTCCTGTTTACCGGACGTTCGAAAAAACACCGCAAAAATCCCGGCGTCCGGTTTTCCGGACGTTGAGAAAAAAAAATTTTTGATGTTTATTAACTTGGAATATTTATTATATAAAATTATATATAAAATGTTCAGAATAATATATACTGTTATAAAAACATCGATTTATTACGCTATAATGTTTTATTATTGCACAACAACTTATTTACTTCTTTCTCTTTGTGTTGCGTCATCAACTGTGTTGACTTTTGTCAGCTGTATTTGTTTGTGTTTCATTCCAGCTTTTTGTTGAGAGGTTTTCTCGTGTTTTGTTAGTGAATTGATTGTTTTTGTGTGGTGAAAGGAATTGAAATGAAACGTTGTAGGTCACCAATTAGTGATAATACAATTAGTAATTGTATTTTTTATGAGATTGGACGACTCAGATGACTTGTTTGAAGATAGTGGTAGTTCTTCTGATATCGTGGATGATTCAGATGCCGATCCTCATTGGAATCCAGATCAGCCTAGCACTTCAGGTTTTAAATTTACTTTTGCCTAATGTACCTAAAAGGCCTACTAGACCTCATTTGGTTAGTAGTAGTGACTCTGATGTGGACAGTGATAATGGATTGAACTCTACAACACCTAGACCTAGAAGGCAAGATATGCCAGTCCCTAACCCTAATTCTAGTGACTCAGATAATGATGTACAATGGTCCAATGTAAATGAAGATAATGATCCAGGGTGTATCCCTAATTTTAGTTTTCAAGAAATACCTGGAGTCAAACATTGCCCATCTCGCAACTCAAATGCAACTTCATATTTCAAACTCTTTTTTACCTTACCATTGTTTCAAAGAATTGTCAAGTACACTAACCTATATGCTCAAAATGTTATATCTGCCAAAATCCAACACAACCCAAACAGTCCAAATGCAAAACCCTGGCTAAAAGTTACAGTTGATGAAATTCAGGCCTTTATTACTGTACTAATCAACATGGGTGTCACACCGAAAAAACCTACTATTGCTAGCTACTGGTGGGCAAACCCTAATCAAAGCACACCATGGTTTGTTAAACAATTTACAAGAAATAGGTTTCAGGATATCAAGTTATTTTCATTTGGTTGATACTTCAAATTTGCCCAAACCTAGAGAGCCTAATTATGACCCATGTTCAAGATTTCAACCCCTGATAGACCACATGAATACAGTTTCAAGACACCATTTTACAACCTAATAAATATTTGTCTATTGATGAGAGTATTGTTCCCACAAAATCACACAACCCTATGATGCAGTACATTCCGAGTAAGCGCCACAGATTTGGAGTGAAACTATGGATGATTTGCGATCGGCAGACACATTATTGTTTAAGCTTTTTAGTTTATAAGGGAGCTAAAGATTCTGACAGGCAACAGATACGTGAAAATGGCCTAGGATACACAGTTGCGATGAAGCTCTTAGAGCTAGGAAACTACTTGAATAAGGGATATCACATTTGTTTTGATAATTTCTTTACATCCATCACATTTGCTAAAGAATTGTATGCTAAGCGCACTTTTATTACTGGGACTATCCAAAATAATAGAAAAGGTATTCCTGATGGACTAAAAACATCCTATGAGGTAGGAGAAAAAAAATACTACAGACAAAATAATATGCTAATGCTAGGTTATAGACAGAGACAAAGTAAAAAAAACCCTGTTCTCTTGCTGTCTACCAATGCAAAGACGGAATGTGAAGTGAGGTCAAAGAAGAGGGGTAATAACATATGTATTACAAGTAAACCAAAAATGATAAGGGAATACAATGACTTTATGGGAGGGATTGATGGAAATGATCAGATGCTATATCATTATTTCAAGGAAAGGAAAACCATCAAATTTTGGAAGAAACTTACATTTAATATAATTTCTAGAATGGTCTTAAATTCATATACATTGTACAAAAACAACACAGATAATCCTGTAAGTAGGCTACAACACATGTCAAACTTGGTTAATGAATTGACAGTTGAATGGGCACAGGAGTAGGCCTAGGTACTCATCAAAATGAAGCCAGTAATGCAAACAATGGTGGTACAAAATCATTTTTTGAAAAAATACCAGAAAATAAAGAAAAAAACTGCTGTGTGTGCAGTGCAGTGTGGACAGGTCAAATTACGACATTTGAATATTCGCGGGGAATTGGCAGACTGTGACGTCAGTGAATCGGCAGACTGTGATGTCAGTGAATCACATGTTGTCGGAATTGAGATTTATTTAATTAATAACGGAGAAATATATTTAAACTTTATACGGGAACAAATTTAATTAATTAAAATTGAGTTATATACGTAACCAACATTCGTGTTTTTACAAAAAGTACTAAATAAAATTACGCAGAAAAGCCAATTGTGGGATAAAATTTACTTGCGTATTGATGACGTCAGAAAGCACATGTTGCTAAAAATTTTAAATAAAAAAGCTTTAGAAAAATAATAAAAGAAAAAAAGAAAGACTTAAATTGATCAATTATAGTGAACGTGATAAATTTCGACAATTATAAGAAAAGAATCAAATTATATTCAATCGTGAAGACGCTGATTTGAACGGGAGAGGGGATGAACATTGTGTGAGCGGGTATGCGTAATCCTTCTTCTCTGTCTGGACTTGAAGCAGTAAGGACGTCTACTCGTATAGATGAAATTTGAAACTGTACAATAGTGCATTGAAGTTGTAATAAGGGATGGGATGTTGTGTTTAGTGAACAAAAATCAAAGCAAAGTGAGTAGAATTAGACAGTATAATATAAAATAAATTGACGTCAAAGTCATTTGCTTTGTCTTTCATTGAGTATCCCATCTACAAAGAAATGTGGTAAGTAAAATAAGCTTTAAATTAAAGAATATTAACTTTCAAAACTTATTTGATTCAAAAGTGATTGGTAAGAACAGTGAATATTTTGTGAACTTTATTATGATGTAAACAATCATATTGATCAGAACTTTCAAAAGAGGTAGTATTAAGTTTGAACCATTATTCAACCTACTTAAAAAACCTGAGATAATATAGACCCAGTGCTAGTGATTATATAACGTGTAGCCTACTTTCATTAATACAAAACTACACTTTCAACAACACCACAGACATTGAAGTTTGATCGTTATTTAAATATCAACTTGCAACAATATGAGAGCCAACACGAAGCAAGTCATTAACATTAGTAAACATTAACATTAACAAAAGTAAGCTTGACCACTCCTCTTTTAAGAAAACTGAAGAGGATTACCATAAGGCAACAAAAACCCAATGAAATAATGATAAAAATGCAAACAGACATTACTGAAAAATTAAAGAAAGAAAGAAATAGACACCCTGAGAGATACAGTAAAATCGTTAAGGGAAGAAAAGGAGTTTAATATCAACCAATTTCAGCTTGTAAAAGATAACCTGGAAACTTGTAATACTGAACTGGAGGCAAGAATTCAATTTCTTGAGCTCACCCTATCCTCACACACCAAGCCAAACAAGAATGAAGCTAGCAATAATGAAAACCACCTTAACTTACTTAATAGTGTACCTTCCACCTACCATTCATGTTGCCTTCCTCCAGATGAAGAAGGACTTTTAAAGAAATACCTGGTGAGAAGTGTGATAAAACTCTACAAAAACCTGATAACCAACCTAAAAACCTTATCTCCACTTTTAAGCTGCCAATGAGGACATCAACAGTGTGTTTATTGAAAGAAATTGAAGACCGAATTAAACTCTCAGACCTCTGTCTCAGAGAAGATTATTATAGTTGAGCCCATGATACACCGCTAACTTTGATGGATCCTACCCAGTGCTCAGGGACAAGAAAACAGGGGGGAAACTTCTTAGAAGATAACCACAAAGAAATAACCGCGGACATATACGAAATTGAGGAAACTCGGGTTGAAGAAAGTAATGGAACTCCGCAAAATAAAAACCTACCATCCAAAAACCATAATGCAGAACAAAATCTTAAACCCCATAGAGAAGGACAAAAAAGGCAGAAATCAAGAATCTTTTTAAACTCTGCATACCACAAACGTAATAAACAAAACACCACAGGAATTGGACCAGCATTGCACACCCACAGCAGAGAAATATGTTATTGAACCAACACTAAAAAGTGCATTCAACTCCTTCGGTACATCTCAGCTCCAGCCCCCTTGCACAGCCTTACAAATTGGACAAAGATGAAACTTTCATCGACTTCTTTTAATAATAACATAAAAGATTACTTAAAAAAACTTAAGTAAGACTTCATTTTTCCAACAGTTATTATGGTAATGATATAGGGAGAGTCAGCCAAACTCCCTTTAACAAAAAACTGAACCACGATATTTTACCTCAAGATGGACAAATACCCAACCAAGACATAGGGAGAGTCAGCCAAACTCCCTTTAGCAAAAAACTGAACTACAACATTTTATTACAAAATGGACAAATACCCGACCAAGACATAGGGAGAGTCAGCCAAACTCCCTTTATCAAAAAACTGAACCACAACATTTTATTACAAAATGGACAAATACCCGACCAAGACATAGGGAGGAGAGTCAGCCCAAACTCCCTTTAGCAAAAAAACTGAACTACAACATTTTATTACAAAATGGACAAATACCCGACCAAGACATAGGGAGAGTCAGCCAAACTCCCATTACCAAAAAACTGAACCACAACTCTCTATCCTACGCAACAGAAAATGAGCTACAAGAGCCCATTAACATTGTACGTGGTAATGGTGGTGCAAGTCAAAGTTGTTTAGACCTCTGCCAAAAAATAAAAGCAAAATAGTCCTCTGTGCACAGAAAACACAGGGGAGAAATTTAATGACACAAGTAAACTGACTATATTACATCAGAACATCAACTCCAATGTCAAATAAAGTGAACAGACTAAACCACTTGTTAGACGAATTCCTCCCTAGTATTGTTGTGCTAACGGAGCACGGACTAAAACATGATGCTCTTGAAAATACCAAAATTCCTAACTATGAACTGGTAGGAAGTTTCTCTAGGATGCATCATCAAAAAAGGAGGTTGTAGCCATATATAAACACTTAAATCTGGGAAATAAAGTGGACAGGATTGATACAATTCCAGCACTAGAGATGATATGTGAGACCCAACTTATCAAAATCAAAAGAAGGTCAAAAGAGCATCTATGTGTTGGGTGTTTATAGACCACCATCTGGGAACTTGGATGAGGCAATCGATCACTTAACAGAGATCTTGGAACACAAATCCCCTTTCAACAAAGCATTATAATTGGCGACATAAACATGGACAACCTAGTTTCAAGACAGTCCCTGTTTGAAACTTAATGGACACTCTTGCACAATATGGTTGTTTAGGAGATTATCACTGCCACCTTCCAGAGTAACCAGCCACTACATCAACATCAATTGGACTGTGTCTGCTCCAACATCCCTTTAGCCAGAAGTCACAGTAGATGTCTTGACCACAAGGCTTTCGGATCACAACGCACAGCTGTGTTCAACGAATCTGAAGAAATCACCTGTTCCCACAACTTATTCAATTAGAAGACATCTTAATAAAAATAACCTTGACAGCCTGAGTGGACTAACTTAAAGGGACTTAACTGGGGATTAGTGCTTAATGCACCAGCTGTGGACACATGCTTTTTAGAAATTTTTAGCCAAATACTTAACTCTGCAATGAACCTAACATGTCCTTATAAAAAAACCAAAGCAAAGCGTAATGCAAGAGCTTGTCACTTTAATGATCCAGAAGCTCAAAGACTGAAGACCGAGTTTTTAGAAGCCTTAAATAGAGAAGAAACCACAGGTTGCGTAGCTGCTTAAAACCCAAACAGCAGAAAAGAAAAAAGCCTATGATATGAGACTGAAATATCTAAAAAGGCAAGCAATAGTAGACCGCATAAGCAACTCAGAAAACAGGTCAAAAGCAGTCTGGGACACCAATTAATAATGAACGCCATAAGAAGAAACAGGACACTCCACTTGAATTGACAGTCAATGGCAACAAATTAAACAATCCATTCGAAATAGCTGAGCACCTAAATACTTATTTTACAACTATAGCTGAGATAACACTAAAAGAAGCAGGTCAAACTTCAGATATCTCAAGGAAGCCTCAATGCACTACCAATGCACTGAATTATGTTATTCATAGCACTACACAGGCAGAAGTTAAGAAAACCATCATGGCAATGAAATCAAAGCCATCAGCAGGCATAGATGATGTCTCATCTATCTTACTTAAGCACTGTGTTGATGAAATTACACTGCCTCTGACTGATATTATGAACAAGGTCCTTAGCTCAGGGTATTTTTCCAGCTGACCTTAAGATTGTCAAAATAATCCCTATTAAGAAACAACCACAAAGCACAGAAGCTGGCCACTTTAGACCAATATCTCTTGTATCAAACCATCTCCAAGATATTAGAAAAAATTGTTTTAACAAGATTAATAACCCACCTCATGGACAATAATTTGATCAGTAAAACATCAGCACGGATTTTTATCCTCTAACATCTACAACCACAGCTATCACTGACTTCTTTGAGAATGTAATTGACCAAATTGAAACTGGAAAAGTAGCATCTGCTATTTTCTTGGATCTAAGTAAAGCTTTCGACACACTGGGACATAATTTACTTCTTACTAAGCTGATGACTTTAGGAATCCAAGGCAATGCAATAAACTGGTTCAATAGTTATTTGAAAGAAACAGGACTCAACTAGTAGAGCTGAAATATACAGCTAATAACACAGTTTACCATGCTAGGTCAAAAAACCCCTCAATATAACAAGAGGGGTCCCTCAAGGCTCAGTACTGGGTCCAGTCTTGTATGTATTGGTAACAAATGAGCTCCCAGATTACCTAAAGGAGCAAGCCCACACCACAATGTACGCTGATGACACAGCTCTTATACTTGCTGAAAAAGGCCCTAATGATTTAGATTGTCAGGCCTTCATTGCTTTCAATATGGCAAAACAATATTGTCAGGAGAATGATCTTGCACTAAATTAACAGCAAAACAACAAATTCTGTTTACAAGAGCTGCAAACTTAACCGAGGGGTTGCCAATGGTGGAAGTAGAGGACGAGACCAAATACCTAGGAGTGATCATTGACCAAACATCTGTCCTGGACCCCTCATGTGGACATGGTGTGCAGGAAACTGAGTACTGCCCTGTATGTTGTAAAAAGAATAAGGTCTGTTGCAGATCTGTCAACGGCCAGGGTCGCGTATTTTGCCCTATTTGAGTCTGTTGTGAGGTATGGTTTGATAATATGGGGAGGGTCAAGTATAGGAAATATTGACTAAAGTTCTAAAACTTCAAAAGAAAGCGGTAAGAATATTGGCAGGTCTAAATCATCTTGACTCGTGCAGAAGTGCTTTCAAAGACCTTGGAATTCAGACAGTGGTGGCTCTTTACATACAACAAACCATTCTACATGTATTTAACACTGATTACAATAGACTGGGCGAAATTCATTCATATGGAACCCGCAATGTGACAGACTTCGTCTTACAACCTCATCGACTCACCATGACTACCAAGAAGCCATCTTATGCAGGTGCAAAATTTTACAATCTCCTACCAAGACACCTCAAGAGCATAACAAGAGAGTCAGCGTTGAAGAGGAATCTCAGTGCATGGCTTGCTGACAGGACGTTTTACTCCATCGAGGAATTTTTAAACTGGACATGACATTTTTATCTTTATCTATGTTTTAAACTAGATAAAAATTTTTACACACACATTGACACATATTCTGTACTCGATGTATATGAATAAAGTTCTCTTTGATTTGATTTGATTTTGATTTGAAGTCGCACAACCAATGAGGGCAGCACACTTTGAATACCGATTGTGAGAAAATTGGGACAACAAACGGGGGCCTGGAACGTAGCAAAATCGTACAGCCAACTGGGGACTGGACCGTAGCAGAAGGGCGACCAAAGTGGAACGTAGCAGAATTTCACACAAACGAGGGGAACGTAGCAGCATAAAGTACAAGAAGTGGAGGGAAAAGAAAAAAGTCTACTTTTATGTGTGTTAACTGCAAAAAGGGCCTGCACACTAAATGTTATCCTTTCCACAGATGTTTGTAAACGAAAACAAAATGTTACTGACTCGGATGGTAATTTTTAGTTTTTATTTTGTTAGGATTAGGAGTTTTTTTAGTTAAGAATATGAAATAGTTCATTGTTTGCCTATTGACATTCAATATATTTGGTTAGAACTATATGTTATGTAGAAGTGGAAACATGATATGCCATAATGTTGTTATAACTGGGGAAAACTCCGAACTACAGTGATTTTTAAAAAAGCCAGAACTTTTTTTATTTCTCAATATATTAGTGTGAAGTATGAATTTTTTTAAAGACTGTTAAATGTGGTTTTGTCAAGTGTTATCAATGTTTGTTAAATAATTTTTTTATGCCCATCCACAACGCAACAAAGTAAAAAAAATCCTCAAAATATTTTTTGGTAAGTACATATTATTAAAAAAAAAGTTATTGTAAATATTTGCATGTCCTTTTATATTTTTATTTTATAGTATGTATAACATATTTAGGAAGCTAATAACACTTAAACTAATAAATTTGCTTCATAAATAAATTTGTTATGGGTTTTTCTAGTAAAACGCGACAAAATTAACTAAAAGAGCCTGGGATTTTTGGGTATGTCATTAGTAAAAAAATACTTGGGATTTTTGGAATAAATTTTAAAAAAATGTCTGGGATGGAAAGGGTTAAACCTTCAGGTTTTTGTATCACTAAAAATATTTTCCCTCTTGGTATTTTTGAGCCTTTACCTCCCTATTATGTGGGAAAGGAGTGATCACCTTGAAATCCTTTAGAAACAATATCAGGTTATATTATTGCCATTCTTTAAAGAGAATTTGAAATTTCAGTTTGTATAAAATTTGTTTGGTTGAGAGATGTATGGTAATAAAAGCATCCAATGTTGTAAAATATTATCAGCTAATGATGCCTTTTTTAGGAATGGACTACTTTAAATTGGAACAGACTATTCAGGTCTAACCATACTCCTTTTAAACATCTCAATCAAATGATTTAGTTTTATACTGTTTCCATTAAAATACTATGACAGGCTCTGTTTCTTTTTGTGTTATTAAACTCCATCGCAGCCACTACTTTATTTTCTAATTGCACTATTACAAAAATGTGGTTATAAAAAATAGTATATCTTAGAAGTGATAAGTAATATTCATTTGTTTTCAATTTTATCAGTAATTTTTTAATATCATATAAATTAGAAAAATCTTTTATAAATTAGCTTACTGTTACCAACTTTTTTGGACTTGAGGAATTTCTGTTACAGATATTGATTTGACTCCTGCTCCTGGCATCACGTATCGTACTATTGGGGGTCTTCTGGACTTCTACATCTTTCTGGGCCCTTCACCTTCAGATGTGATCAGACAGTTCACTTCACTTGTGGGGCGCCCTTTCCTACCCCCTTACTGGAGCTTGGGCTTCCACCTCTCCAGGTAATGTTGTGCTTTACACATTCGTTACATTGGGGAAACAAATTTTAACTGTCACACTTTTATTCTGTGGTATATTTTTAGTATTAGCTAAAAGTGCTAAAGAGTGATTTTTTGTAGTATTATTCCAAAAACGTTTGTAGCAAAACTTAACAATTACATGAAAATATTTTTAGGACTGTTCTCTAGTATTTAATTGTGGAGAAGCCAAAGTTTAAGCTGTGATTGCATTTGTCATATTTTGTGAAACGAGCTGAGACAATGCGACACTGTTTAGAAAAGCTCTTGCAAAATTGAGAAGAAAGCGAGAAAGAACAACTAACCGCAAAAAGTATATTGTATTTTGTAAATAAGCTTACGATGTTAAAAATATTTTTATTCAATGATGCTATAAGATCATATATTTTGTCATCACTTTTAATGTAATGTATATAAAGTATTAGATGTCCACACCGCTACCAATGAACTGTCTGGTTCAAAACGCTTGTATACGCTTGAACATTAACTACAAATTAACTAATAAGCTAAAATTATGGGGAAGTAACATTAAAATTGAGCTTGTTTATTTCTATATCTAGACACATAAAGCAAACTTTTTACAATCAGTAACCAATTGTTGTGTCTGTAAACATGAAAAAAGTACTGGTTTTTGGCACTATCAAACTGCAATTTTGAAAATTAATTATCAATTTGTTAAATCTGCCATTGGAGGTCCAAAGCCCACATAAGAAAGATGATGGGAAATGGTCAAATATATTAAAACAAAATTTAATTTAGTAGACTTCCTCTTGCAGTCAAGGATACGAACAGGCCACGCATGATTGTAGCAACACCACCCTCAGCAGTCTGGTGGTTTGCGCATTCCAACGAGCAGGTTGCCGGTCATGGTAAATTAACAAAAATCTGTTTAATTAAATCGGTATTATAAATTATAACTTTAAATTATGTTTACAATAAATGGCCTTTAAAATAAAAATTTCAAAAGCTCCATAATGTGACCAGTTATGAATTTTTTAACCACGCCTGGTTGAGAATAAAAGTTAAAATGCTTATTTAACAACAACTTTTGTCTATGTAATTCTAAAATTATATACTCAAAATCAGTACACTTGTGTTCATCTTGTATAAAAGTTTGGTCTTAATAGTATTACTAGGTTCTGAGTTATGAATGTTCAAAGTTAAAGTTTGGTTGAAAATCACTACAAAATAGTACCTTTTATCTTTTTAATTCACACTTGAATTTATTGTTTTGTAAAACAATTTGCCTTATGTCTAGTTGCAGAAATAAACGAGCTAAAGTAACTCCCATAATTTTTCCTCTACTAAATAGTTTATGGTTAACATTCGAACCTCGGTTATTTATACTTTTGATTGCAAGAGTAGTGTCCAACAAACTGCCATGCTTGGTTCTATATCATACATTCCATTTACATACCAAAACGAACATTGTACGTTTGGTGAAAATTGTGTCTTTACGGCTGTAACAAACACTGAAGATTTTTTAAGGTTATGTTATAGTCAGATTTGATTTGAAATGACAGGCATTCATAAAAGGTTAAGTACAACGAATTTTAGCAATTTTTTAATGATTGAAGGTCTTAATAGAAAAGAATACTTTTCAATGAGATATAAACATTGGAGTTTAAGAAAACAAAACATTGCTATACGATTTGTGCTTTTATGTTATTTATGAATGAGGTCAGAACTTAAGGTAGGGCCTAATTAGTTTTCCAAAGATAAACTGATGTTAACAGTAACTTGTTTAGTAAAAAGAAAAATCTCCAAACTACTTCATTGTTTTGTATTTTATATTGAGAGAAAACTTTTCATTTTTATGTAAATTTTTACAATAATTTAAAAATGTTACTTTGCTGCTAAAACTGTTTTTAATCAAACTTTGTCACAAAAATCTCATATTTTAATTATTGAGATTCGAAATATTTTATCAGCAGTATTTTAATTAATGTAAATATTGGTTCTGGAGGCTAAAATATTAGAGAACTTCGGACTGTTTTTCTATACGTATTATTTGAATCCCTGCTAAACAACAATGCTATATAATAAATGCTACAGGGACAAGTATGTTTGCTGACAATTATGAAGAGTTTATAGCATTTTTGCTAAGGAAATGTTCATCCCCAGCTTATTAAACCCTTAGACGGAAACCATTCATTCCACTATTCTACATTAATCTGCTTTCACACAATCGATTTGAGACACCTTACATAAAACACTCTGTATATGCAAAAAGATTTGGTTTTTGATTGTTTTTCAAACATATTTCTATAAAGGAATTTGGAAAAGATCACTTAAATGTGTTCTGTAATTATACTTTTTTTATCACATTTTCTTTTATACTAAAACATAAAAATGGACATTGTTATCTAAGAAATATGAATTTTTGTAATATTATTCTTATTATCTTTAAAATTGAGATAAAAATATATTTTTGTACTTTTAGAAATACATGTTTTCTTTTTGTAGGTCTGGGTATTAAAACACTCAATGAGACTAAAAAAGTGTGGCTTCGCACCAGGGATGCCCAAAATACCTTTTTGTAAGTCTTCCATCCTCTTCTGTTAAGTCAATAGTAGAAAGCTGTGTAATTGACAGCTCTATGGTTTCACAAATTAGAGATAGATAACAGCTTGTGTGTGTGTGTGTGTGTGTGTGTTCACGCATGTGCAAGCTTAATATATATATATAGTATATATATATATATTTATATACAGGGTGCTCCCTTAAACGATCCTATAATTCAGGATATTTGTCATTGGATTAAAATAAGAAATAGTATTTTCAGTATGTTCTCAATGGCCTTGTTATTCTCTTGTTTAATGTTTTTATTATTCCTTGAAAAGTTTTAACTAAGAATTTAAGTTTTTTTTTAATGGTGCTGCAATTTGGCAGGAATATTTTTTTTACTAAAACCTTTTTCCTTCTTACTATAACCTTTCCTCAATGAAAATTGGATATCGGACTTTGAATATGGATCACATATCAGGGAAAATCAGCTTTGGTTACATGAATGCTTTGCTGGATGTCTGGGAAAACAGGTTTTGATTGGTTTCTGAGGATACCATACCAACAGAAGAGCAAATAAAGTTTAGTTTTAAACTATTGTGCTTCTATGTTATATTGTACATTCAACATGTGGAATTAGTAACTGCTATACCACAAAAATGTAGTTATTGCATCCTTACCAGTAACTTGGAAAGGTGTACTAATCCATCATTTGGAAAAACATTGTCGCAAACTTACCTCAACATCTTTTCTTATGACAACTTGTATAAGTTTCCTGGCACTTATTGTTTAATGATGAAGAAACTACTCTGTTACAGGACACTCAATGGAATGATCGAGATTACATGAAAAACAATAATGATTTCACTTATGACAATGAAAGTTTCAACGGACTACCAGACTTCGTTGATATGCTTCACAAGGTTTGTAATAACAGTTTTTTAGTTGTTTTTTTGTTTCATTATATGCATTAAAATTTCGTAGCAATGTGTTTATCTGATTTATGAATATTTAAAAGAGATTTTAAAGTTGTAACTTTTGAAATCACACCCAAGTCATGGACCTTAACCTAGGAACAAGGAGTTCTCAGATTTTCCATGCCAAAAAATCCAATCCGTTTTTACCAAAGTTATAATGATTTTATAAGAAAAAAATGTCTTCAACACTGTAGAAATAATCAAATGATAAAAAAATCTCTTTGAATAAACTAGAGGACAAAATACAATTAAAAATAAATACTGTTTCAGGAAAAACGTTTTGTACTTAACCACAAACAATAGACTTTTACAACTATTTTGTTAATTTGTTTTACACCAAATTTTTAAAATATAAAAAAACTAGCAGTTATCCACGGTTTCGCACACAATTTTGTAGGTTTTGCACCTGTATGGTTCAAGTGAATTATATTTCCGACGCCATCATTGAGTTTGTCTTCTTTGTGACCACGAAACTATCTAAAAAGTTACTCTATGTTTATGCTAATTTCCATTTTACTCCGATCTTAATATTTTTTCATGTCCAATTCTGACTCTTCTTTGCCATCTCTCCTGATTCAAGGAAAATATATTTATTAATACATACATATATATAATATAAATGACATACAAAATTTTCAGTATATAATACATTTTTTTGTTAATATTCGTTTCAGTAGCTTTGCAAAAAGTGACATTTAAAATACTTGTAGAATATAAATCAAGTTGAGGTATTTTATATGCTGTTGAAGGAAGGGATGCCACTACATGGTGAAGATAGAATCCCAGGAATAGATGTACAGGAGAGCTCCCAGGCACGTACCTTTCCTTAAGCGATTGAGGGAATAAGCTCAAACAGTGTCTATCGTCCTCAGACATATTCTGGCTGACCCGCCCCTTTTTATGAGGGAAAGGTAATGTAAAAAACATATGATAAGACCTTTTTGCCCCCAAAAATTTCATTGTTAATTTAGTGTTTTGTATCTGTGTGTATTCTTATAATATAAACAAATGTAACTAAGCAATATGGTTATGTTTACTAAATAATCTAAGAATAGTTTTAAAAAAAAAAATTTAATTTCACCAAGCATTATTTCAAATTTCAAAACTTTTTAATAACTATTATATTTTTTTGTTAATGTTTAGTTGATATTTTAAGTGTATTTTTAAAAACTGTTTCATCACTTCATGCATTTGTACAATTCACTACAATTTTTACTTAACCCTGGGACTAGAATATTGATCAATAGTTTTAAATAATCCCGATAATTTCCATAGATATATATTAATCTAAGTTAACTTTTAAGGCTATATAATATATCATGATAATAAATTTATCTATTTAGTATATTCGATCATTTTAATAATAATATATCCTAACATATTCCATCATCATTATCATAAAAGTAGTATCATATTAATATGAATAAATATTCTTCCTGCAGAAATAAGATAACAAATAAATATATATAATAAAATCATCCGCGAATATGAATCTTATTTTTCATATTATTGATACATATTTCCAATTCTTATAGTCATATAATTTATATATATTTAATTCCAGTTTCTAAAAAATATATTACAATACAAATAATTATAGTACAACCAATATCATATATAGGCGTCCACAATTGTAAATATTATATCATCTTGAATTCAAATATTCGATTAATATATAGAAATATAGAATAATATAATAATATATATATATAATATATAATAATTATTGTAAATAAAGTCATCAATATATATATTTCCACACAATGAAAAAAGTCCAAGTGACGGGAAAGCACGGGGATGGTGCTAAACAGTTTTCTCAAATACATGTTTTGTGATGAATAATGCCTCTTCGCTTGAATACGAATGCGAGCTACGAAATAATAAATAAAAAGTTTCAAATAGTTTTCGGTCGGTTTCCACTTGACTTTGTATCTATCGTGTACCTTATATGTTCATGAGAAAAATATTCCCCACAATTTTATCAAATCTAATAACTTTTTATAAGCATAGTTTAAATTAATTTCTGTATAAATAACACAAAAAATTAAAATCGTTTGTTGAGTGTTTTTTCATAACACATCTGCTGCAGTAAACCCAAATAATCTAAGAAAAAGCAAAAATTGAAAATATTACATTAAGGCCATCAACAAAATTTTGAGAGCATTAGTATATTCACTGGAAGGTATTGTCCAAAGTACCTGAAGAATTGAACAAAATTTTGTTCGAAAATTTAGAACAAGCACATCTAAGGTGCCCTTTGGGTTTGAACACAATGATAAATTGTATTCATTAGGTATAAAATGTTTTGTGCTAAATTATATTTATCTTACTTTAATATCTTTTCTCTCTTTCTCGCCTTGCATGATTTAGGTATATCTCTCAAATGACCATGGTTCTTAAATATTAAAATTTTATTATTGTTTGTTATATATAATATTATTATTCACCCCAACTATATCCTTTG
The DNA here is from genome assembly GCF_021130785.1 of Homalodisca vitripennis. Lineage (NCBI taxonomy): Eukaryota > Metazoa > Arthropoda > Insecta > Hemiptera > Cicadellidae > Homalodisca > Homalodisca vitripennis. The sequence goes on along the minus strand of NW_025782970.1, from coordinate 3,400 downwards.
TGGATTTCCTATATTTTAGTCTGGTTGTTGATGGGTATTATTTTAAGTGAATGATTGTTTGGCTATGAACATTAAGTTTAAAAAATTGCCCTTGGTTGCCAACATGGATCATTAGTTATCACTGGAATTCAAGATGTGTAAATTTTTTACTATTTCAATATTGGGTTTGGTACTATTCAATATCCATTTTTTTATGTCTTTTCAGACAAATTTCTGTAAGGTATCATAAAGTTCCTATTATTTTGTGTGTGGTTTTGTTTATGTTTAAATCGCTATTTTATTGCCTCGTAATGCAACCTGGGTGAAAATGCGCTAAAATACTCGAGATGTCATTTTAAGTGACTCAGTATATTTGCGTGAGTAGTGCCTAAAGTTGCACTACGAGCCTTTTGGAATAAGTATTTTTAGAAAAAAAGTCCTAATTAGCCATTTTGGGTTTCCTAGTTTGCTCTTGTAATATCTGAGGGTTTGATAAAACTTTATTATTTCTCAAACTCTTACCAACATTTTAATTTTTAAATAAATTTGGAATTTACATTTTGTAAGTTTATATTATTGATGTCAATATTGATTTGTAATGATCTGCTCTATAGATAAGAAAATTGTTAAAAATTAAAGTAAGGTGTCTTTTCTTAAAGTCTTTATTAAGTTTGAAACTTCAATTTTGATTTTTTCATATAGTAAATTATATATTGAATTGATGTTTATTTCTTAATGTTATTTCATGTACACCATCTTGTAAAGATCACAATAAGACAATCACTACTTATTCATTTTCATAAGTAAAGTTATCATAATTCTTTTACTAAAACTCTGTGATTTTACTAAAAGTTCTACAGGAAATAAAAAATTGCTAGTTTTTCACTTTATATTTCCGAAATACTACATTTTTATATGACTTAGGGTATGCCTTTTAATGCTCTACCACATACAAAATTTAATCTGAGATAGTCTACTTTGAAAAAACAATTAATTCAACTCAAACTCAATTTTTATAGTTTTTTCCTGGGTAAAAATTATATGTAGTCAGAAAAGCCTTATGTTAAAAAATATTTTTGTATTAGATTCTATAAATATTCCAATGCATAATGTATTAATGTTTAAACCAGACAAACAGGTTTAGATTTCTTATTCAAAAATAATATTTTTATACATTTTCCCCCAAATTCTTGTATTTTTGGCCAAAAATCGGTGGTATTTCTCACACATTAACAAAAAAAATAATGTGGCACTTCTCATAATGTAATGTTGTTCATGTCTGGCATTAAAACAGAAGTTACTTTTAATAAATGAGTATCAAAAGTAACCGTAATTGTAATTTTTAAGAAGTATTTTTTAAAAGCTTAACATAGATTATTTCTACATTTCTATAAATTATTTAAGTTATTTATATTCCCGACTGAAACCTGATGACCACACAGTCTAAAATGTCAGACTTTGGATACACTGTTTATCAGTATATCGTCAGTTTATCAATACTCAGTTTATCAATACTGGCTCGGTCCCTTCTCAAAAAAAAAATCACTCTCTGTATACTCTTCAACCCCCATCCCACCAACCATCTGTTGTCTAGAACCACTTCTTATGTTTATCCATGTTTGTACAGGTGTGGAACAAGAAATACACAGTTTATGTCGACTTCTTCAAGAGATCTGCTGTGGATTACTGGTTAACACAGTTACGTCGTCTACATGAAATATTTGCTTTTGATGGAACTGGGCTTGTAAGTGGAAGCTAAATTTAAATAGTTTTCTTACATAACTATCCAATCTTGACCAGAAGACCAAACAACAGAGAACTCTCTCTTCAGTTGACAGTATCCAGTGAGAAATAATATTCAACTTTTGTTCATTTTATTGTGTCCACGTCAAGGAGAGGAATAACGTTCTAACTTGGTAGTCTGATCTTCCTATTGTACCAAAACTCTCTTGTTGAAAGCCGGCTTTTTCCCTCTGTAATGAACAAAATCTGGTTTTCTATAGTTATTGTTAATTGGATAAAAAATGACTTTTTATTACATCTTTTGAAAGTAGTAGGAGTTTGTTTATATTTGCTATATTTATATATTTTTTTATACAAACAAATATTTGTTCATATTTTTTCAGTGTACAAAAATTATGAACAATATTAATATTATTTGTTCATTTTAAAAGCAGAATGTAGTTAGTTATCCACCTGAGGAATCGATAAGATTGCAGATACTAAATTTTGTATTACTGCAAAATGGCAAATTTTCAAACATCCTGTTATCTTCTTCATAAACGTTCCTATCAAAAACAAATTTTAATTTTGTTTCGCAAAGAATTATTTATATTTGATTATAATTAAGACAGTAAGATATAATAAAATCTTTCACATGAAGAGTTCCATAACTATAAGAGGTATTACAATAAAAATGTTGTATCTGAAATAACCCTAAATTTTGTGTTCTTAAATTTAATAAAACTGAAGTTTTTCTACAAAAGTAACTGTATTTTTTTATCACTCTCCTGTGTTTTTATTTTGCATTCTTTTTTATGACAGTTATTTCTTCTAGACTTTTTTTATTTTTTTTACTGTCTAGTTTTATAATTTCTTAATAGCTATTTCCAGGATTTGCTAGCCATTTATGTGTACTAAAATACAATAGTAATATTATTACGTTTTATTTTTTGTTGAATTTAAAAAATCATAGATCTGTTTATAATTGCAATAGTGTAAGATTAAACTGTGGGATTCAGCATTCTAATTACACCCATCAAGGTATAAAATAATAAGATTTATGAAAAGCAGAGTCAAATATATTGTATATAATATTTTGTTCACCTGAAAAAATGTTTTTAATAAAAGTTTTCTGTGTCACAATTTCTTAACTAAATGTAAAAATAAACAATATAACAGAGTAGGTTTGTTGTATTCAGATTATTTTATTTAACGTCAAGGTGATAATATAATCTTAATCTTAAAATGATATTTTATATTTAGCTATTGACATGCTTGGTCCCTAGGACATGAATGACCCAACCAACTTCCTGAATGATTCCGGGAGGAGTTGTCCCAATGTATCACTAGAATACCCCCATTCACGCCCGCCATAGCGGATGCTACCTTTCCACACATACTCTCTGCATGTCAGCCAAAAAACCAGAGAGGAATTGCCCATTATAACCTTCACAACGTCTACGCCCTTGCTGAGGCTCTAGTCACCAGCTTGTGAGTTTATTCAGATTTATTCTTTGAGGGTATCCCATCGAGAGGTATACGCTTTTGGTTCTCTGTAAATCACTAATTTTCTCAAAAATTTGGTTTGATAATTTCACCCTTTTGGTTTTTAGAGAAAAATATAGTGGCTGAAATAAAAAAGTATAATTTTTATGTTCCACAAGTACAGTACAATGTTACAAATAACACAGCCATGGTG